>NC_091822.1:193370164-193625164 GCF_038994185.2 Dermacentor albipictus
TGTGCGTGGCCAATGACGGAAGTCCCACTTTCTTCCGGCCTCCAGCCTCAGCCACATCAATAGACCTAACCTTGCATTCATCTGACGTCCGCGTGAAGTGGTCAACTGCACCTGACCGCATGGGAAGTGATCACTATCCAATTTTTGTGTTTACTGCCGACTTCCATTTGCGCGACTCTAAAATTAGCCATGTTGTTAATTGGGACAAATACAGGGAGCAACTTGCATGTGTTTCTGGTGATGTGATTGACAAAATGATTTCTGGTAAGATGGCTGCTACCACAGCGGTCAAGTTGCCTACTCATTTTCCGACTCCGGATTTAAAACTCAGGAACCTTTGCGCAGCGCGCAGAAGGGCGGAGCGACAACTGATGCGGAAGAAGGACGACAGATCCTTGAAGACGACCTTCAATAGGCTTAACTCTGCCATTCGACGCCATACGAACAAGCTCTGTAGGTCGCAGTGGGCGTCCTTCTGCGCTAGCTTGACGGTTTTCTCACCGATGACGAGGATTTGGCGAGTCATTGGCAGTCTTGCTGGTGATTCTCGTCCTAGTAAACCTTTTGAAGCGCTTGCACTGCGCAAGCAGAAACCTCTCGTGTGCTTGGCAGAGGAATTTGCAGATGCATTTGTAAGTGCAAGTTCAGGAATTCCTCCCTGCACTCCACCTGCAACATCTACGTCTGTGATGGACGCCCCGTTTACACTTCGAGAGCTACAGACAGCACTCAGCGGCCTGCGGCGTCGATGTGCACCAGGTCCTGACGGCATCACCAACCAGATGATGCAGAACCTACCTCTGGAACACCGAAAGATGCTTCTAAGCTATCTCAATCGAGTGTGGGAGACTGGCGACGTTCCTCCTTCATGGAAAGTGGCTCGCGTTGTCCCAGTGCTGAAGCCCGGCAAAGAAATGACAGACTTGGCCTCGTATCGTCCTGTATCACTGACGTCGTGCGTGGCTAAGCTTATGGAGAAGCTGGCAAGTAAGCGTTTATCTTGGTGGCTCGAAGATAGAAGGGCTCTGCCAACATGCATGACTGGATTCCGAACAGGTTTAAGCGCGCAAGACAGCGTCTTGGACTTGATAAGCCATATTGAACATCATAGAGCTTTCGGCCTTTCAACACTAGTTATTTTCCTAGACGTATCAAAGGCTTATGATACCATCCTTCAGAGCTCAATACTAAATAGTTTGCAGGCCATGGGCGTACAGGGTTATCTTCTGCGCTTCATTCACTCATTTATCAGTGATCGGAAAATTCAAGTGCGGTTAGGAAGTACCACAAGCACCGAAAGGGTGGTATCGCGAGGTGTACCTCAAGGAAGTGTTCTTTCCCCAACGCTCTTTAACGTTGCAATGGCTGGTCTTCCCGCTGAAGTGCAAAAACATTGCAGGCATGTCCATATGTCGATATACGCGGACGACATCTGTCTTTGGTTAACCGGATATCAACACAAGCGTTTAGCTCTGATAGCTCGACAGGCATTACTTTCAGTTCAAAATTACCTTCAAGGTGTGGGGTTGACTCTCTCGGTGGAAAAATCTGGCTTCATAATGTTTCCAGGTAGAGGAAGAAGGTATGCGCGGCTGAAGATAGACCTTAATCAATCTTGCCTTCGACAATTTAAACACAAGCGCTTTTTGGGCGTCATTATCGACTACCGCCTACAGTGGCGACGAGCTGTGGACTCGGTTGCGACATCGATATCTTCGCGTCTCAATGTAATCCGTAGAGTTGCAAGTGAGCAATGGGGAAATCACCCTTCTTCAATGATCAGATTGCACGATGCACTAGTGACGAGTCGAATAATGTATCAGCTCCCTTTAATTTCCCCATCGATATCACAGCTGGAACGACTTGAGGTTCTGCACAGAAAGGGCCTAAGAAGGGCTCTTGGCGTTCCGCAGACTGCTCCTAACAATGCAGTACTTTATGAATCTCTATCGAGACCTCTTAGCTTAGTCGCTTCACAAAGGTTATTGATGCAAATTGGCCGCCTCAAACAGACGGCAGCTGGCCGAGCCCTTCTACAGCGCCTTCGAAAGAGATCCGAGTCCCGAGCGTACTTGGCCCTTAATACTCTTGGTTACCTGGGTCTTGACGCTAGAGGTCGAATTAAGAGGTCGAAACCACCTTGGTCTTTCGCGAGCCTCGATAGTTCGTTGGCAGTTCCTCACGTTCGTGCTAAGCGGAGTTCTCCTTTGGCAGCAACGCGTTCGCTCGTACTGGAACATCTTGAAACGGAATACGCACGTCACCTTCAAATTTTTACTGATGGCTCTGTGGACAAGGTCAGAGGATCTAGTGCAGCTGCTTTTCACATTCCCTCTTTGAACTTTGATTGGTCCGTTCGCTTCACTGCAGTCGTGTCCTCCACAACGGCCGAAAGCGTTGCCATTGAGGCAGCTCTCAAAAAGCTACGGTTTTGTACGCCTCAACCTGTGGTCATTCTTACAGATTCGAAATCCGCCCTTCAAAGGTTAGAGCACGGATTCCCTACTGATGCCTTATCTCTAAGCTCCCTACGTTCGGTGCAAAATCTCAGTGTCAAAGGCTTCTCCATACGATTCCAATGGGTGCCATCACACATAGGTATCATAGGCAACGAGATGGCGGACAGCCTCGCCCATAGAGCGCTGTCTGGGAATCCTTCGAGAAAAGTGCCTCAAGAAGACGGGAGACTCTTCAGAGAAGCGGTGTCGTGCCACTTCAGTTCTTTGTGGAGCTCACCTCACAAGCCATGTGTGATCAAGGGTCTCCAAAGAAACCAAGCAACCTTACTGCTACGCATTCGCACGGGCTCTGCTCGTACCCCTGCATGGATGTTTAAGACTGGCCTGGCGTTATCACCATTATGTTCAACGTGTGGTGTGTGTGGTGACATAGAACATTACCTAATGTGCTGTACTGTGTATAACGCGGAAAGGAGGGTGTTATTCGGGTCTCTCAAGAACACAGGACTTCCTCACAGTTCGCTTCAGGACATAGTTTTCCCGCGCGGGAACCGGTTGTGTAGGAAGGAGGTCTCTCGCCTTCTGTTAAATTACCTACAGGACACGGATTTGGCTTCAACATGGTGAACTGAGGAGTGAACATTTGTAATTGGGAGGTCTGTGTCGGATTAAGTGATTTAATTATTTTAAGTGTCGCTACGGTGGAGCAATTGCCGGCAGCAACTGCAAGGCTAATCCCACCAGTAGCCTACAACAACTCAACTCAACTCAACTCAACTCAACTCACTCAAAACTAAGCAGCTGTGGTTTCAGAGGCCTGTATTACTCTTTTATTATTTAACAGGCAGACAGCAACGTGTGTGTCGGGAAGTATTATAGCTCTTTGTTGTCTTAAATCAAGAGTGCCGCAAAGGTCTGTTTTGGGGTAGCTTTTGTTTAATATTTACATCAACGATCTTGCTTGCTTATCACTAAAATAAAGAATTTATTCATACACTGACGACATGGCTTTGGTTATACCAAACAAATTATTGAATGAATCCGCTCGAGTACTACAGTATGATGGGTCTAAATTACTTAATTGGTTTGTTGATAACAATATCGAAGACTAACATAATATGTTTTCCCAGCCCATATAATGTAGTTAGGATATTCCATCTGATTATCTCCACACTAGTGACTGATGCAGGCCTATGTCATCTGGTAACTCTGGTAAGGAATATAAAATACCTTAAGAACAGTTGCACCCTTTGGGGTGTACATCTGCCACACAACGATAATCGTCATCTGTCTTGCTTGCGTTTCCTTTCTTGAAAACGCTGCGCTCGCTACTTTCCTATGGAGAATGCTCTGTCATGCTGACAACGCCTATACCGTTCGTAACTAGGAAGTACCGGGCTCGCAGCATTAAAGAAAGGGAATGCGGGCAAGACAGATGATTATTGTTTGGGGACAAAAATACAACCCAAAGGGTGTAAACTTTCTTTAGAGTGTAGGTCTACACTTCGACGACAAGCTGCCATGGAATGTCCGCAATGAAGCGCTCACAAGGCATTTACGTGCAGTGTATGCTCATTTGTATGCTTTAAAATTGTTGTGCGATGCAATTGTTTATAAATTCTGTTCCAGAAGCACTTGGCGAATCAATGATAAGGTACGGAATAACAATTTATGGTTTTGCTTCTTCTAGTAGACTTAGAATAGGTAACCACATCCTAAAAAACTCTTACGGCACCCGTGGTCATGGGGAGGATGTCTTGTCGATCATGTACTGGTTTGACACGTTTGTCGAGCGACAAGTTCTGTTTGGTGCCTTGTGTAAGAATTAATGTTGTACTGTTTTAAAAAACTTGGACAAGAAATCTCGCGGCTTACGTTGTATAGAAAAATATGTTATGCCTCACGTGTACACAAACTATGGCAAGAGGACTCATGCTTTCTGTGTGCCAGCTAATTTCAATAATACGAAGGATAGCGAGATCACAGGTTCCTCTAAACAAATAAAATCATTTTTAAGGTCATGAGTGATACGTGTTGCCCAGATTTGTTACTTTTTCTTAAGGAGTTTCTCTGCAAATATACAGATGAAGGAGCACATTCAGAACTCACCTATATGCTATGTACCTTTTTTCTGTATTTTGTTACCTATCAGAACCTGCTGTTGCTAATCTCATTGTAAAGTTATCTTTGCTGTCAATGTCTTTCTTTAAACTCTACCTTGTATACATAGCATGTGCATGCATACTCAATGTCACAGTAACCAATCGTTTTTTGTGCTTCTGTTTTCATTTTTCTTTTGATCATTTTTAGTGCATTATGAATCCTTTGTTTAGATACATTAGTACTACCTGCCAACTGCCCTGCCTCACCACAAGCACTGATGCTTCTGCGGGTTGGATATGCAACTGTGATGTGAATGCGTCTAACAAGAATAATTATTATTACTATTAATAATAAATTATTATTATTATTGTTACGTGACGTGCAACAACTTATGTATATTTTTTCTTGCCATGTCTATCATATTCACAGGCACGGTCCTACAAGTCAACAGAAGTTTAGACCGGCCGGTTGGGGTTGTTTTGCATTTTTTTGCAATAAACATTATTATTATTATTATTATTATTATTATTATTATTTAAAAAGTCGTAGTTTCGCCCAAGAGGCAAAGCATTGTTTGCGATAGCAAATTAGTAGAGACTTATACGAATTAAGGATAGTAGTTTATTGGCCGCATAAACTTGGAAACATTCGCTCACTAACTCGATTGACAAGCATGATGTCAGCGCACACTCAAAGCGCTGGTGTGAGCAAGTACGGCAGCAGCAGCGAGCAAAGTGACCTTCGTGCAGTCTACCACTTCAACGCAAGAGTGGCTAGAACACAGCATGCATAAAGGTATGAGCCAACTGCAGATCCCTTTCAGGATATGATGTGTGCAACCGTACAAAGTACACACTTGTTGGCAGAGTCAAAGCCGCGCCTCTCCCTCTCGTGCTGCCTACCCGCTTTTTTTCATATATGGCGAGCGATATTGAGCCGGGATCGTAAGTTCCCCTTGTGCCTGATCGCGAAATGCACAGTTGCAACCGGAGCACAACCCCCCCCCCCCCCCCCCGTCCTTCTCATCCCCCCCATGGCTTCTAGCGTGATGGAAGACGGTGCGTTTGCTCTCCGCTTTCTCCTTTGCGCGCGCCAGATTGAGCCACGATCGTCGGCTTCCCTCGCGTGCTTTCACTTGCACATAAAGCACACGACGCGCAGCGACGGTGTTATTGCCTTTGGCCTTTATACAGAACATCATGGCGATGCCGACGGAAGAAAATGCACCTGGAGTGTCCATATAATTGTCATCGCAATAAAATCTGCTTCCAATAAAACAGATCACATCGAATGATGTGTCGGCCCACATTCTGCACGCAGATAGCTGGGGCTATGGCAGTTGTATACATATGAAGCCGGGGAACCTCGGCAGCTGTTGGGCTGCATGCGCAGACGAGTTGATACAACTGAACTGCATCTTCACCTACAGCTTGAACAAAACAGACTGGACGACACTGGTGGACAACATGACATGATCGCTGTAACATATAAATGAAATGAGTAAAGAAAGAAATGCGTGCACATACCAACACACACACATACTAAAAGGAAAGAAAAAGAACTCAATGGACAATGAAGTCACACCAAAACAAGATGGCAAGTTCAACCCCTGTTAAACAGTCTTGTGTTGTCCTTCTTTCATGTGCAGCCTGTTTTGTTCACACTGTAAGTAAAGATGCATGCATGTGCTGTGCAGCACAAATAGTACATTTTGTTTGTGTGCATTATGCGTAAGAACACACCGACACATTTCGGTGGCTCGGGTGTGCTCCAATATCGTGAGCTTGAGCAACATTTCTTTAGTAATTATGGGTCACTTTTGCAGGCTCTGTACTAATAGATATCTCTGTAGCTGACATAAATGTAACACCCATCTTCATTTTTACAAACGTGCACACTCATCAAGCAGTTATACTACAGCGACTGTTCGCGAGACTTGCACAGCATGGTGGGTGATATGAGACTGCTCACTAAAGTTCAAAGGCCTGCAAAGAAGAAATGCGCATATACAGCTAACATAATACATTTACACCTTGAGATTACAAGATCAAAAGTGTGCAGTTGCTGATTTGAGTTTATCAACACTGTTTTTTCTGTAGCACTGAAGTCCTAAATTGCCCTGTCTAGTTGTGCTGCAAGTGCCGACTCACACGGTTTGAAAGGCAATCTTGAAGAAATGCAGTGCTTAACGTGTCAGCTTGGTGGCTATCACAGTGACTAGAATACATTTGATTTGCTTCTCCATTGCCTCCCCATTACGGAATGCCTGGCATGATTTGTCTTCTTATCAGCTTCAGTTTTCCAGTTTATAGGGAAGCTTGAGCTTGAGTCCAACTCCCACGCGGCCTATTCAAATACATGTAAAACAGGGAGACGCTTTTCTGAGATAACCCCTGGACTAAATTTAATGAAATTTGTTGCATTTGAGAGAGAAAGTTAAATTTTAGTGCCAGTTGAAAGTGTAATTTCGATTTAGGGCCTGAATTCTGCTAAACATATTTTCAAAAATTCGAATTTGAAAAATATAGAAGCACGAAGTTTACAAATTAACAGCTCTGCATCAAAAACAGATACCATGGTTCTGTAAACGGCATCCATAAGATTATTCATAGCGGACAAATTCAGTATGTCAATTTATATCTTACGTGAATTTGTTACATTGTGTACAAGGGTTCTGCAAAAGCTGTGTTTCCATATTACAAAATTTTTTCATATTCATGTGCAACACATCAGTTTTGTCCACTTTAGATGTACTATCCTACAAAATTCACAGAATTGTGATACCATTTTTTATTGCTGAGTTAGAGAGTTGTAAACTTAACAGCATCGTTTCCTGAAAATGATTAAAAAAAAATTATGGGGTTTTATGTGCCAAAACCACTTTTTGATTATGAGGCACACCGTAGTGGGGGCTCCAGAAATTTTGGACCACCTGGGGTTCTTTAACATGCACCTAAATCTAAGTACACGGGTGTTTTCGCATTTCGCTTCTGAAAATTAGCAATTTCTTCCAATTTTTAACAGAAAATTGACAACCTAAATTAAAAATTCAAAACAAACAGGCCCTAGAGTTTAAGTTTTCATTTTACATGCAATAAACCTCGTCAAATTTGGTGCTGTGTTGCCAAGAAAAACGAATTCTCCTTTTACATGTATTAAGATAGGACCACCCGAGCTAAAGCTTTCTTTTAACAAAGGTCTGTTAGAACTGGTGAAACCAATAAAGATTAACTCATCTAGAGCTGTGTATAGTTCTACACTGACCTTGATTAGGTCTAGAAATGAAAGCAACATTACAAAAATCTAATCCAGTTACCTTTCTTGCAAATGCAGCATTCTTCCAAAGGATTGAGAAGTGTGTTTATTGAGTCCTTAAACAAGCTTATAAATTATGTAGCCAACTGCCTGGCAACCTGGAATGCTGAGATGAGCGAACTTAGCTGAATCTTTTCACTTGTGCCAGCTGCAAGTCGATACCTAGGGGGAAAAAGAAGAGAGGCATGTATAGAAAGAAAGCTCCTTGTTGATAAAGAAATAGTTAACTTTAAATCTTGAAGGGACACTAAAGAGAAACATTAATCTAGTTTAGTCTGATAGAGTACGCTTTAAATCTCTATCTGCATCAATTTCATGGTGAAAGGTTGGTTATTAGAAGAGAACAAGAAGTTCAAAGTTACATTGGGTACCACAAATTTCAAAGGGCTTTCTTCACATTATGGCAGTTGTGGATCCATAAATGCTCTTGAAACTTGCTCAGTTCAGTGTTTGGGTTCTTTAGAATAAAATGTCAGCCATCTTTGCCGATTAACAATTAACTGGGCTCGAGCAGCACCATCAAAATCTATGACATCACAGGGACCTGTTGCGAAAACTTGAAGGCAGCCTTCCCTCCTGTCTTCTTTTTGCATCTTTTCTCGCTTACCAAGCATCCACTCACGGGAAGAGTGCTGTTCTTGGTATTTTAAAGGGTAATTGACTAATACAGCGATAATTTTTCCTGTAATGGCCCCACAACGGTGCTGACAGTACAGTTAAACCTCGATATAGCGAACTTCAATACAACGAAATTCTCGACATGACGAAGTATTTAACTTTACATAACTTATGTCTATAGAACACCATGTATTTAGAACCTCAATATAACGAAGTGTGTTTGCATAAGATTTCAATACAGTTAAACCTCGCTAAGCCGTACCCACTTAAACAGTAGTTTCGTTTTAAAGTAGTAAACTCAAATCCCTGACTCAGCGGCCATTGAACATAATGTGTTTTGTATCCGCATAAACCGTACCAGCTTACTGCGTACCACGTGCTGCATACGTATCGGTTAGCACATAGTGTTTCCACTTTTCATTGCGCAAACACGGCGGTGCAGTCTCCATTGGGCGGCCTGGCAGAACAACAAGTCTCAGAGATAGGAACAATGTATTCCAAGCGCCCTGTGCGTTTGCGTGTGAAGCCACATCTGCATCACATTAACATCAACATCATTTCGGTACCGTGCCAGAGAGCGTTGTGACATCGTGCGACCAAGGACTCGCGTCATGCCAAAGCTCGGATAAAAAAGACGCCGGGTGCTCAGTATAGAAGAAAAATTAGACATTGTTCGCGCTATCGAACCTGACACGAAGAAGTCGCTCTGGCATGCGACAGGGATCTGCTGTTGACCACGGTGTGTGGCATTTGAAACGCAAAGCAGTTCCTCAGCAGCGCTGCTGCGACCCCGAAAATTGCCGGCTACGAGGTTCGCGCCATCGTTGCCTTTGTTGTTGCCGAAGTGTCGCCTAGCGACAGTGATGAGGACGACATGGAGAGTGACAGCACGGGCGATTCAGGCCCGGCAGTGGCAGAAGCCGCGCGTTGACATGAAAACCCAAGACAGTAAATGAAAACTTCAGCGGATCTAGACAGTCAAATGATTGAATTACAAGCGGCTGCTTACAAACGTACCTTTCCGATTGCGCGCCGCATGACAGGATCGACCGCTGAAGTGGAGCCACATCATGTTCCATATGATGTCCAAGTGTAATAAGATCCTATCGCACCCCATGCGCTGTGTGCTATACGTGCGAGTCAAAGTGTGCGAGGGGAGACAAGAAAGATGGTGGTTTTACGAAAGCCGCCTTCCCGCACGTCCAAGGGGAAGGAAGGGGAGGGGAGCGTGCTCACGGTAGCGTAATCAAGCGCAAGCGAGGGGGCAGAGTGGGGGGTAAGTAGGTGCGTGTCTCGATTTCTGGAGCACGTTCTCGGCCGTGGGTATACATGGCTGTAAGCGCTGCTGAGCACTTGCGCAGCCGCACATCCTGCTTTACAGGTAATCTGCTGCATGCGCGAACAGTGGGCGTGCCGAGAGGGCGTGACGTCTTGTAAGCTGTCTTACCGCGCATTTAGTATTGGAGGTTGCGTAATCTCCAGTTTCGGTGACTTATTGGAGTGAGAGGCAGATGAAGCATTGCACCCCACTGCCAGCGCTTTTCCCAATAGCGTCGTCCCAGTGCTGGCGACGCTATCAGCCGCGGGGGTGGAATGCACACGAAAGGGTAGCTGGCTTTGCTTAATTCGTACGGCCAATGTAAAGATATTGTCGAGGGGGCATGAAACCATACCATTCGTTGCTGACTCCCAAATTTATCAAAGTGAATTGTTTTCTTATTCACATTTGCATTCTTGATTGCCCAATTATTCGGAAAATTCTGCGGCATCTTTCCTTGTAAGAACAATCAATTGGCGACGGTACTTACTTCCATAAAAGGCTGAATTTCAATGGAACAAAATTTCGATATAAAGAAGCAAATTGCCAATTTTACAGATTTCGTTATATCGAGGTTTAACTGTGTTTTTAAATGAACGAATGAATGACTTTTCTCTTTGGTGTCTATTTAATGTCAACTTATTCAACTTAGCTAGTCAACATTACTTAACTCAGCTATGTCTAAAGCTCCCGATAGGTGCTTGCAAGTTTCTATTGATGAAAAGCATTGTTATTCAAAACTTCCCGTTTCAGATAATGGATAACTTAAGGTATGGAATGGACAAGAACATGGGTATTATTTTTGATACTGAATAATATGAGCTACAGAGACTCATTGACAGACAGATGATGAACTCTGCCACTCTTGATAGATTCGGTAAGATGATTTTTACAAGACAAAACATGCCTACATCACATGAAAAAAAAGTAAATTAAAAATACCAATACAAATTCAGACTGTGAGAACTCGGTGACATATTAGTGCTACTTGTGACTGCGACTAGGTGGAGGAACTGGAAAAATGACTGAATTTTGTGCATATGTGGACAAACTTCTTCAACTAGTGATGGTTTGCATACCTTGAGCGCCATCAAACAACGACTGCACAAGCTGAGTGAGGTGGACTTAATGGTGAAATAGAAGCTGGGCTCTGAGTAGGGCATGAGTTTTTGACTCCAAAGGCAATGTGGCCATGCTTCATGGTGCATCAAGAAAACCTCTAAGGTTTGCTGCTCCTGAGTGCAAGCGCTCAGTGCCGTCACAGGCATTTCAGATAATGCCTTGTTTATGCTGCTGCAAGTTCTAGGTCAATCGTTCTACAAGAATATTTGATAAGTTGAAACACATTCTCATATTTAAGAAAAATAGAATTAAGTAACAGAAGTTACTGGCTTGGTGCTAAATGTCAGTTAAAATTTGCGATTATATTAACAGACTTTATTCCAGTATGTGGTGATGCTGAGTTTCATGTGCGACACCTAAAGAAAATGATCACATGTCCTGTGTTTGATGGTTTCTTATACTGTGGCATCAAAATTGACTTTATGAAGAAAGTGAAACATGGAACTTCTGTTGACCAGGACACTGGCTAATTTGACCCATCCTTTAACTTGATAGTGGTTGAAAAAGTATAGAAAGGCACCCACGTAGGATAAACCCTTCTTTTGGGTAAACGATTAGGTAAATCAAGCTAATTGTGCATGTCTTGTCAGGGTTAAATTAGCGAAAATAAATTCTATTAAAAAAAACATGACAACCATTCCACTCTGTGAAGATGGAATGGCAGCAAAAGCTGACGACAATCAAAGCTCTCAAACAAAAGGCAAAGTGCTTTTGCTGCCATTTCATCTTTACAGAGTGGAATGGTTGTCATTTTTTACATTTCAAGTCTAGCGTCATTGCTCGTTTGGAGGTGCCCGGGCTCACGATTGTCGTTTTCATTCAGCGTTGCAGGAACATTCTTCGTCAGTAGCCGTTTCGCACCGGCGCCGTTTACACTCTCGTTGCTGTTTTCTCTGACGCTCCTTGTACGCATGTGGTTCTTCCGGTGTATGAAATATAAGTGTCTGCCCCATCGATAACGCAGCTGTTTCTGGCGCCAATACCTCTCCTGCTTATACACTGCAATAACCTTGACGTTGCGCTATTGTTCATGGCGAGGCTTTTAATCTGTACCGAAGCACTACACCTGTATAAGTTTGTTAGAAATCCCCAAGTCCATTTCTCTTGCCAGATGCTGAAAAAACTACGGAAAGTTCGTCATATAAAGCTTTCGCTGTAAAATGTTCCATCTTTTTACCTTCTTCCAGTGGCATTCTAGGCTGGCAGCCTTTGGATACTTTCTTTGGATACTTTCTGGATATGCTACCAGTGAACCAAGGTAATTAACTTACATTACCAAAGAAACTATCTAAATATTGACGCAGAAAAATTAATAAGAGGGATCAGTTATTTGGCTCACACGGTTTTAAGTGATTGATTAGTTCAATAATTTTAATGAACACAATAAATTGTAAATTGGAAATATAATTTACCAAATATCCAACCCTAAGGTACGTAGATTTCTGTATTTGATAAGTCTTGGCTGCACCAGGCTGTCTACCAAGTTGACATTTCCAAATCCCGAGTTTTCCAGGTTTTCCCTGAGTGCCTTTGCAAAATTCCCTGAGTGATGCAAAACTATGTTTTATGTCAAGATGGGCTGAAACCATATCGCCCAATGCTGTCTCCCTCTAGTAAGCACATGAACAAAATTTTAAAAAAGACGACTTAATCCAATTTGAATACTAAGGAGTAGTGTTTATGTTATTCAAGAAGAGAATAGAAGGGAGAGGTCAGTAAAATGCACAGCAAATAAATTTAAAAAAAAATGCAAATCGAGCTGGACGTTCTCAAATACAAATTAAAAGGAGATACAAGCAAATATTTTCGAATATGAGCTATTTCTATCAACAGATAGCAAGCTCAGCGGTGTGAGGCCCGAACTTTGTCACAATTGAGATTCTCTCTCAACAGCTCGCAAGTCAACTTCAACTGTCCTGACATACCCTCAGCCCGCGCATGACACCTCAGTGTTGTGTTTCACTGCTTTAAAGAGTTTATTTTGGTTTGGATGAGGGACACCTGCATGTCAGCATCAGCTAACACTTTGTTTCTTGAGCTCAAGCTCCTTCAAAACGGCGGCAGCACGTTTCCTTTCCTGTTCATTCCTCAATGCGTAGGTTCTTTCTGTTCTTGTCCTTCTTCCACCACTCGTTCGCCCCACAGACCATTTAGAGCATCTTCTTGGTCAGTTGCACAGTCCACGTCCGATTTTTTAAACTCCCTAGAGGCTTCGAGAATGTCCAAAAAATTGGCCAGTTGGAAAAAATAAATGCATGCCATTTACTGCCTTTAAGGGCTCAAACTGCCACAGGCACATTCCAAAATGCTCTGTAGGCCTGTCAGTACACAAATTAGGCATATCGGTGCTCATACAGTGACAGGAAATACCGGGTGCACACGTGTATGATTAAGAAATACATACTGTGTCCCGTGGCAATAGCCCCTTCACAGCCTGTTATGCTTCACTGCAATACTTTTGTGTATGCTTCACCAAGTAACATTTCTGTACAGAGGCGAAGCTAACTTTCCGGAATCGGCATTATGCAACGCACCGTGCTTTCCAAGCTTCTAAGCCAATCGCAAGGACCTCAAAAGCGGAGTCCGTGCCATTGCTGAAAGCAGCGAATTCTTTCAATAAAAAACACGGCACCCAATGGCAAGAAGCTTCATAGCGGACATCGAAGCAGCTAGGCCTAGCGTTGCCGCAGTTGTGGCTACGGCTGTTGGCAGATCTGTGTGCGAGAGTGCCGGTTCGAGGCGGCGAGGTAACCAAAAGTGCAGTGGTGGTGGCATTGATTAATGCCGTTTCGGACCTGCGGTCACGGCAAAACCTCAGGAAAATCGGATGGCGAAGAGTTCTTGCGTCCGAAATTTCAGACGTTCTGATACATTGACTCTATGGGATACGTGACGGTGCCGCGAAGCCGCCCAAATTATCGAAAATCCGGAAAGCCGGTCGTTCACTGTACACTGGCAACTCCGCCAGCAGACGAGGGGGCATCAAAGATGATTCATTACAATTCCTGTCTGTTACTCGAGCCAGCATTACCGCGACTTTGGACCATTTCGATAAAATTACAACTAATTTTCCCTGATCCATCTTTCCCGCCGTGACCACCCTTTTAAAATCGAATGCTTCACATGTCGCACACTAACTTATGCCAGATTGTTCATACCGCGCACCATAACCAATTGGAATAGCTTGCCATCACACATCGCAACCGTCACCGACATAAACGAGTTCCAGAAACTTCTAATCATTAATGAAAGTGCGTAAACCTTTCTTGTGTCATGTCCCCCCCCCCATTTTTTTCCACTACGAATGATGTTAAAAGATGTTCTTGTCCTCTATGTAACATGCACATTTTTTATTCTTCCTATTCTTATTGCGGTGTTTTGCCTTTTCCTTTCAAGTTCACGTGTTGTATTGTTTTCTGATTTGTTATACATTAATGGTCCGAGTGCTTTCTGTGACCCTGATTACCCTCCATTTGTCGTGTGTTTGTGATTCGTATTCTCTTTTTGTACACTTCTGATTATTATTACTACTACTACAATAATCTTATTGGTGTTGTATTATTTTCTTTTGTGATTATTGTTTACCAGTTCCCGTTTTCTTTCCAACTTATTACTCACTTATTACATCTGTATGCGTTACTGCAACCCCCCCATGTAGTATGTTCCTGCCAGAGGGCCTTAAGGGGTATTCTGAATAAAATAAAATAAAAAAATAATAAATAGCCGCACAAATTCCCTGAGTTTTCCCTGAGTTTTTTTCAGACTACTCAAGATCCCAGGAAATTCCCAGTTTTCCCGGTTGGTAGATACCCTGACTGCACTGTTTCAATGAGCACACAGAACTTTCTTCAGTAATACAACGAAGTGCCCAGAGCTTAGTTCTGCAGTTACATTTTAATGCCTGTGAGAGAATTATGCAGACAAATAAAATTAGCTAGAGACAAGACAGTCCATAGTAAACGAAAACCATTATAAGGTGCAAAGAGCCGCATTACCATGAACATTTTTTATAGGACAAATATAGCAAATGGAAAATTTATTCTACAACAGTTTAGTGCAACTATGTTTAGAGACATATGTATGAAAAGAAAGCAAACAAAATGCAATGCATAACAGATTTTGGAGCAACGCTGAAAGGTTATGCTGAAATGTATTTGTAGAGCAAGCACATTACTCCATTAATTATTTGTGCATCTAGGTTTAAAGCTGCAGATACTTACTCAATTTCTGCCATTTTGTCAATCAGGTACATCTTCACTTTATCTGGAAGTTCAACTGTTTTCAAAAAGCAACAAAATAATTAGAACAAACAAAGATTGCTAGTAAGTGAAATTGAGGGCACTAATGCAACCCGACTACTTATAATCACATTACCCTAAGAGTTATAATAAAGAAGTCAGTGCAACAGCAACTGTATAAGTTACATGTGGTATTTTACTTGTTTGGTTACTGCTCTGCTGTACAGGCAATGTCTCAAGTAATCAAAACAAGGGACCAGTAGCTAAATTCTCGACAGTGACCTTCAAATGAAAAAATATAGATTATGGGGTTTTACAAGTCGAAACCATGATCTCATTATGAGGCATGTCATAGTGGGAGACTCCGGCAATTTGGACCACTTGGAGTTCTTTAACATGCACCTAACCTTACTACACAGGTGTTTTCGCATTTTGCCCCCATCGAAATGCGGCCGCCATGGCCAACAACCTTCCTGACGAATACTAGTACCTTTGTTGGATTGCTGGCTACAGCGATGACCTTCGTTCAACCATTGTTGATCGCTTCAATTCTCAATGTGCCTGTAAACCTGTCTTGATTAAGCCATCCTTGTAGTTTTGCATGACCAATGTCCTATCATAACCACAGGCAAAACGATGCCACCCTAAAGCCAAAGTTCAATGCTACGACAATGTTCTATTGTCCTTCTGTTATACAGTACTGAAAAACTACCGTATTTACTCATGTAAGGCCACCACACTAAGAAATTTTTTTGTACAGCAAGTGGGCCTTGCTTTGAAGCAGGCACATGGCTGCTGACTGGTGCCTTGATCTGTTCTCAGGCCAGTGTACAGAATAACACTAACACTAGCGACCGATTACAAATACTTTTATTCAGTAATCCTCATCGCTTCCACTGCCCTTGTCTGACAAGCTTGCCTTACTGGCGCGTTCCCAAAGCTAGTTGACTTCTGTGCTATTCATATTCTGCTAGAGATTCGCAGCATCTTGAAGCTCGACAATGAACGAAACTGTAAACTACGCATTCGAAATCCATGCGCACACTTCTTGCAGTGATGCCCTCTTCATGCACTTGAAAGTACGATGCAGCTAAACAATGCACTGCAGCAGTGCACACCACAGCAGTGCCGACACCATTGAAGTGCACTGTATTGTGCACTTGTGATGTGATGGGATGATGCCATCGTTGGCAGGACAGTAACAATTGCCTTCTAGCAGCATCTTACGGAAATTAATCAATTCACAAAGGTACGCATGTGATGCTTAGTGAAACTTTTCTTTCCAATTTTTTTTTGCTACAAAGTGGGGGTGTAGGCCTTACATGTGGGCAGACCTTACACAAGCAAGTGCTGTATACCACACCATCTAGTCCATATGTGATTTCTTGTTACTAGGAGCTCCATCACAGCTGCAGACTGTTCAAAGCACCTCAGTTGGTTTCTTGTGAGGAGTGTGAAAATCAAAGCGCAATCGGCAGGAATGGATGCACGTTACATCTTGAGGATGAATATTCATGAGCATAGCAGGTAGCATCGCAACAGCTGTGCATAGTGTGCATGAGCAGCTTGTGTGCACCTGATGAAAAGAATCATTGCAAGTGCTAATGCAGCTCCTAGCAACTGAAGACCAGATGCTACATCAGAAGTTGCTGTTGCTATAGTACTCCATTTCACAGATATCAGGCAAGGCTGAGAAAGCTACATAAGTAGCTACACAAGTAGTAGAATGAGAACGATGTAGCCGGGTGCTACAATGAACTGCTCTGAGTGGGCCTGCCAGTATGACTTTCCTGTAAATAAGTTTGCCCCACCCCTGTGAATAAACCCGCTGCTCTATTCCTCCAACCTCCTGACCATGCACTCATCAAGAAGTTAGCAACTCTAGTTGTGAAAGTTCAGACGATAGCGTGGGCCCGCTCAATGTCAGTGTGACGCTCCAATAGCGTACTCATTTTGAGACGTGCTGCTGGCGTGGGCTACACTGACCCTCTGAGTGATGCCAGGCTCCCGAGACTCCAACTTTCAAATCTTACAAGGTGTACAACGCCTTCTATGTAATAATCATGTCATATTCAGCAACATAAGTGTATAACACATATAGTCGCATCAAATTGCATGACGCATATCTATATCTTTCTTTCATATGTAATGCACTATTTTTTGGTTGCAAATGTGAGCAGTGTGAGAATTCTCCTTAGCCTTCGTAGTGTTGCCTGCTACATATGAAACAAAGAACACAGGTTGCAATGCGATGCAATTTAGCCACTGATACAATGCTCCATTTGCAATCAACCCTGCCTGTACATCACAATCAATCAATTGATGACTTCTCTCGCTATCAAAGCCTGGAACGAATTAAGGCAAGCTTACTGCAAATTTTTTTTGTTCGTCAGTATCAATATGAAAATTCTTTGCCCTGAAAGTAAACAAAAGGGTTCTATCAAATTTTTAATAGGAATTTGAGCTCATATTTCGTGAATACATGGCAATTTCTTTTTATGTATTATTTATGCTATGTGCAGTTTGTCAGTATATAATTTATTTGCGATACTGCCAGTCTCAGTGAGACCAAAGCAGGTGGACATTGTATTAGACAGTTTTACAAAAAAAAAAAAACATTTCATGCTACATGGCACAGTATAAGAAAGAAAAAAAAGAAAAGAGAGAAAGCTCCCTTAATTGCTGCAGAAATCACAAATGACGATGTGAAATGCAATACTTTTGGTTGGTATAACAATATCACTGAGTAACAAATATAGTATTACTAGAATTTATATAAAAATAGCGAATAAATTACCCATGTAAGATTAGAGTAGTTATACAGCTAACAGCGCAGAAGTGACCAGTTTGGGGTTTGAAATGCAGAAATTTCACGTGCGATATAAATATTACAGTTAAGATATGTGGGTGTGTTAAGTACAATGAAATGTTGTATTTATTCAATTCATTGTATTT
The DNA here is from genome assembly GCF_038994185.2 of Dermacentor albipictus. Classification (NCBI taxonomy): domain Eukaryota; kingdom Metazoa; phylum Arthropoda; class Arachnida; order Ixodida; family Ixodidae; genus Dermacentor; species Dermacentor albipictus. Next base: position 193,388,293 of record NC_091822.1, read on the forward strand.
ATTGTGATTTGTATGATTTTAGTTTCTTTGGTACCAGCTGCTGTAATTCAATTCACTGATGTACTTATCTGATGTACACAATAGCAGGATGTCTTGCACTAAACCTTCTGGCTTTAAGATTGCTTTTTTGCATTCTTTATTCCAGGCACTGTGGTATCATATTTATGCAAATAACATTACCATAACAAAAAAGTATGATGCTATGGCGGAAATGGCACACATTTATGCGGGAGGTGATCTGGTATCAACTCACCTCTATGGACATACAAATGGACCTGTGTTAGTACATCTTGAAGAGCCAAGCCTTTTGCCACTTTTAGCTTGTTGATGTCTGGGACACAATGGGAAGCGATGTTAAGGACACAGGATAAACAATGTCATTCAGTATACAGTGCACCAGATGATTTCACAGATGCAAATGTAAGTTTAAAGGGATGCAATAGCAATTGCAAAAAAATTTCCCATGACATGCCAGAGACACAGAGGCTCATATTATAGGAAAACAAAACAAGCAAAATATGAATGACAACACTACAGCCAGCTGCCCATACCACCATAAATTTTATGAATGTATGGCCAAGGCTAGTTTATTGATAACTTTAAAAATAATTGCACTTCATTAAAGAATTAAGAAACGTGCAACCTGGCAACCTTTCTAGATTATCTGAGCACACAAGGGAAAACAATCCGCAAGTTAAGTTTATGACACCATGAGTCAGTTTGGGATTAGGGACTTCACCTCGCTGTTATTTTGTGGCCCAGTTTAGGCGACTACAGCAAAGCGTAGGACGAGCCCACACCTGCTGTATCGGCCAATAACCAGAAATGAGGCATGCATATGGGTTCCGCGAAGAGGGGACGCGGGCAGCACACACGCGTGAAGAGAAAGCAGATTAGTGGCTGCACCGTAGAAAAGGCTCTAGAACTGCACCCCCGCTCGGAACAAAAGGGTACAAGGGCCGAGCTGAAGGGGAGCGTTCGGGGAGACGAGCGTGGAGATGAAAGAAGGGGGGTGCTTGAGGTCACCGCCACCGATAATGCCCACGCGCTCCCCAAATGTCCCGTCACGGAATTTGGGCGACGCGATGCTGCCCAGCTGCTTTGATGTTTGCCATCCGCGTGAGCCTGCTAAGGATTCCCGTGAAAATGGCGGTCGCTTTATCACTTAGCCGGCTATGGCCGAGGAATGCTTTTATGTGCTATTGCCATCGGGTCCTAATTATGGTGTTTGTATTTCAAGCGAACCGGCACACAGCTGCACGGGAGACAGATTTCTCAGTACTGGCAGGGTAGCCCGCTGTCCGGCGGATATGGAGTTAATAATCTGCGATTTCACGGAACATTCTCGGCAGCTTGTATGGCGGCCGGTTGCAGGTGAAAAGAGCGAAGACATCAGGGGCCGATACTCGCAGCCCAACGTAGGGGAGAGGGAGGTGGCACGTGTCTTTGAGAAATCCTATCCCCTGGCGTGTTCTAAGGAGTGCCACTGTTTCCACCAATGCCGTGTGCGGCACAAAAGTGGTTGTGCTATTGGTTACAATGATGTGAACTCGCATGTGTGATTGGCTGGTTTGCGAATCCTTTGTACAACTGAGGGCTTAAAAAGTCATGTTTGATTGTGTGGAGGAGAGCGGAGCTTCAAGCTTGGACCCGGACAGACGCTTCGGCGTTTGAATAAAGCGTCACTTCATCGGACAACGGCTCTTCCTTCGCGCTGGCACCGTGCACTCGAATCATCGAGGGGCGCCGACTTCGGACCTTTAACACCTTCCCTCCCTGACTAGCATTGAAGCTACAAGAGGACAAGGGAAAGGAAATTAACTCCATGCATAATTTTATGGGTGCCATGAGTAATTTAGGTGTACATATGTATTAAACAAAGCAAGTTCAGTGTTCATTTTCTCCAGTAGAGACTAAGCCTGCAAATCAATTAAAAATTTTTGCCTAATCATCGTCCAGCACCTAACTGACTGATGACACAATAGCCCCAATTACTCAGCGTACCATAAACCATGCAAATACGCTTGCACGCTTTAGGCAGGCCCCTTTACATCTTCTAAAACAACCCCTGCACCCATTTTCGCATAGATCACTTCTGTAATAGCCAGATCATCACAAATGTCAAAGTGGAACATAGCCACAATATAGTTATCACTCATAATGAATTTATGACATTCTATTGCAAACACTCACTTCATCAATGCATCCAGCTTGCATTTCCCATAGCACCTCAAAATAAATGAGCCCTTCACCCTACTTTTAGAAGTAGTGATCTGTAAACCCAGCAGCCATCTTTATTTATAATGCACAGTGCATACTACACGTGCAGCTAAAATAATAATAATAAAAAAATAAATCATGTCAGATATCATGTCTCTCCAAGAATTCAATTCGTACACTTTTCTGTTTGGCTGAGCAAAAAGCCGATCCTTCTCGCCAAGAAAATGGATTTGGCCCTTTGTATCTTGTGAAAGGAAATGACACCTCGTTGTGGCAACAGATGTGATGCACTCTTACCAAGTTTGCATACTAGTCATGTGTGCATGTCGCTTTACGCAATTGCTTGATGGGCAATCTTTCTCAAGATGTAGAGGGTATGTGCAGCTCCCCCCACAGAACACCCATAGGTAAAAGCTCTGCATCCAAGGCACTGCAATTACTGCTTGTACTCGCATACAGCAGGGCATTGACAAAAATGTTTGAAAAGGATGACAAATGCGAAAGCAAAGATTTATGCACCTCTAGAAGTCTCTGCGAACATGCGTTCACAACTGCAAAGCATGCAGCAGCCAGCAAGCATGCCCAAGAGTAACAAAAAACAAGCCAGCACAAAAAGATACGGTTGTAGGAGAAAGCGAAGTCCTCATTGAGCAGGGTGCTGACAATGTCACTGATATCTTCCTTGAGTGGGTGACCCACGCACAGGTAGACATTGGTCTCATTCACCTCGTCAAAGGCCATGCTTGTGCTCTGCATTGTAGCAAAAACACAGATTCCACCATTTATGCTGTTTAAGTTGGCTCCAGACTTCCCTTCCCACCCCATATAAGTGATGACCTTTAGAGACAAAATAAAGCATAGTTCAGTGCATAGGGGCTGAGCTGCCTGATTTACTTATTAAGAACAGGGCACAGATGTGTTGATGTGCAATTTCAGGCGCAGTTGAACTATACAATGAGCAAGCAACTTCAAGCAAAGATTAATTCTGAGCACTACATGTTAGATTCTGATTGATCCCAGCAAAAAATGCTGACTGCCCTAAAGCACTGAAATTGCAAGAAAATCAAAATAGAGGAGGGAAAAGGACCTGAAATGCATTTATATATAACATAGCCTTGTTTTGCAAACAGAAAGAAGACCTTGTTGATCATGCATTGCAGCAGACTCCAATTGAGGCTGCAACACTTTAGGCCGTGAATAATATTAAGTTCATGTTACAATGTAATCACTTACATAGTTGAATAAACTGCCTTTTGTATTAATGCAAGCGAAATTTTTTTTATGAAAATTAAGACTCCAATGAGGGGATTAGGAGCCAACCTGAAGAATGTTCAGTGCTTTCCTCATGTCACCTTGGGCCAGATCCATGAGTGCTTTCTTGCCATCAGCTGTGACGGTCAGCCTAAAACAAATTGAGAGAAAGAGGAAAATAACATATATTTAGGTAGCCGGCAGATTCAGGGGGGGGGGGGGTGGCGCCAACTCTGCCTAGGTGGCGGCCAGAAGCCTTTGGGCTCTGGCGGCATCCTCGGCCTGCTGGAGAGCCAAGAGTTAGTCTTCAGGGGCCGAGCTCAGCAGCACGGTCTCCCACTGCTTCCCACCCTTAATTTTCCGGCCCTGTCGCGGCACCCAAGGGCAGGCCCAGATAATGTGACTTATGTCTGCCCTGGCTTGACAAAATTTACATTTGGCCGAATATTGTTCTGATGATAGTGATTATAAGTCAAAGGATTTTGATCTGTATTGGTTTGAGGGTGGCGCCATGCGTCCGCCTGTTGCTTATAACGTGATGGGTGTGCGGAAGGAAAATGCACCCTTTGTAATATGTAATGGTTTGTTATACGCCTGTAGCCAACCATCCGGTCCCCTGTCAACCCCAGCCGCAGCACTCCGGTGGCTCAGCTTGTGAGTCCTTGAGCCACGGTGTCGGCTGCCTTGGTGCCAGCGGGGGGGAGGAGTGTGCAGGCACCTAGATGATATAGGCAACTATATAGACAAATTAAAAGGACAAGGCATTTAAACAAGACATCTTTTCAGCTTCAGCACCTCTTACATGGGCTCAATCTCAACGGTATTAGTGCATTCCAACACTGGTACCGTTGGAATGCAGCCTGTTCACTTCTACTTGTGCCGTTAAAACACCACGCAAGGTAAGGTTGGCAGACAAAATCTGAGGCTCCTGCCACTTCGAGAGAAAGAGATTGCAAAAGCATACGTCTGCAAACACCTCACTAATGATTTCACCAAAACAGACTCAATTAACATCCTTAAAGGGCACCTGCAACGGTTCGGACAAATTTTGCAGACGCGTAGGGTATAGCTAAAGTTACTCGTTCGCACCGCAATTTGTACGAAGCGTCTCATATTAAGAGAGCTACGAACGATTACAAGTTACTCTCCTCCATAGCCATGCATTTTCTCCTCAACTCGTTCGCTGAGTGATGGGGACTAAGCTCCGCCTTCACTGGCTCTGCGTCATGATGGCATGTCGTGTCGTCTACTTCCGGTTCTCTAGGAACGAGCGTGTGAAACCTCTTCAACCTCTCCGGCAGCTGCTTGGCAGTCGACCGCAAGCGAGAGCTATCGAAGCAGAGTGTGTTGTGAGCATTCTGTCGCAGTGCCAAACGTGTCTGATATTCCGGTAACCACAGGCGGGCTGGGCCTTTCGACGGATGGGTGGAGGCATAAACTCAAGCTGATGAAGCAACTTTAGCGTAGACGCACGTGAGCGGTCTGATTGGTCTGCACGGTCCAGCCACCTGTCTCGCGCAGAGCTTAACCAGCCAAACAATTAGCTAATATTGCTCTAACCAAGCGTAAAACATTTTAAACATTTACAAAAACTGCATGTTAACGATTGAGCCCATGCGAAAATTTACACCAACAGCAAAGAAGAATACACTTCATTACTGCTACAGTGTGTGGTTGAGCTCTGTGCCACCAGGTGGCTGCACCGTGAAGACCATTCACATTTGCGCTTCTCCTCATCCTGTGAAACGGCACGGCCAAACGGCCAGGCCGTGTCCCCTCGCTTGCATTTACCCTAATACCAGACTTGCGAAATGCTATTGTGGTAGTAATCCTCCAGTTAAGGGACGGCCGCAAACATGCAAATTCTGGCGGCGATCGGATAGCGACAGTCAGATGCGCTGCAGCCAGTCCGCTCGTCTGCTGCCTTGCAGAGGGACACGATGTCGCAGCTTGACATATTGCCAGTCGCTACGCTTGCAGCCCACAACGCAACAAAGGCGTTGCGTTATAGAAGCAAAGTAACTAACATTCCAACTACTACAAACATCATTTGTTCACCATAAACATGGAAAAATTATCGATGACGTGCCCTGGGCAGCCAATGGGATAGCTCGCCGTACTGACGTCAATTGAGTAATTTACGTCATATGGGGAGGGGGGGCTCAAAATTCCGCAGAGCAGTGTGCTGCGATCGGCAGCGACGTATGTTTTTAAAACCTTACAATAAATTACACACTTTACTCAGAGCACTTAGATGCATCAATTAATGATCAGAAGGGCCTACTCCACCAACTCAGTACGTTTGTACAAAATTATTTTAGGGTCCCTTTAAGGCCTGTCATTCTTTTTACCCTCTTTGATATTGTTTCCTCTCTCTTTCCCCCCTTTTCACTTCCTCTTCCATATTATTCTTTAATATTGTTTCACAGTAATAGGGCACAACAATGGACGTTATAGCTGGTGACAGCCAATAAACAGTGTGATCAGGGGAATGCACAAAACGCAGATCTGGTAAATAGGAACATGCGAGTACATGGCTGACAGTACCACCCACGCTGTCTGCTGATAGCCATTGGTGCTAACCACTGACACTACCAGTGAGAGTATGAGTGGGTGCTGGGATAACTGCCTGTCTGTCTGTGTGGGCAGTATCCATCTTACCAAGGACATGAGTCGTGGTCCTTATGGGGGAGGTCATTTATCCCAAGATTGAGGTACCCACTTGTGCAGCTTTCGATGGCAATAGCTTGTGGCTGATGGTTGGTTATCGCTTGCACCATGGAATCGAGTCAACATGTGACTATATTTACACCCACATACAATATGAATGTAGCCCAAGGACAGGCATTCAACTTTAATAGTACATATTCGTAACCACACTGCTGTTTATCATTAGAAGGAACAGATGGTCCTACTGGACATGCGTTCCCATATTGCTATTAACTGATCTGAGCTCTGTACACATCCCTCTGCATCATGTTGTCTGCTCCGACTCAAGCTAAGTATTGAGTGTGATCTCGGGTGCCAGGGTGCATTTCGTAGCTTGGGCTCCTGCACTAGGCTCTTGTGGAATGAAGCACACCTGGAAACCCAGTAGCACATTCTTGAAGGGACCACATGAAAAGAATGTGAAACCCAGGAGGCTGGCACTAGAATGTAGGAGTCTTTGGATCCTGACTGCATTAACACAATGTAGCACATGGAAAATTCAAGAACAGTGAATGTACCAGCCAGGTTTGACTGCATGTGCTTCTAGGCACTTGCAAGTATAAGGCACTCCTACATTACATTTAATTAGATTTGTATGTTCTCAGATGAATAAAACAATTTATAGATGTAACTTTTTCCTTTCTGCAGCTAAGGAACATACCATTATTGCATAATTTAAAGCAATAATGATTTATACAGAGCGGTATTGCAGCAGTGTTGCACCAGCATGGACACCTGTGCATAGACACACATATAGACACAAGAACACACACTGTCACTGTCTTCTCAAAACCTTGCCATAAGAAAATGTATTGATGTTAATAAACAAAATCATGTATAGCATGACCATTTAGCCACATGAACGTCTCACCTTTCTTGGGTGATCACGTGACCGATACGAGGTGACATTTGGGAAGCTGTGAGGGGCCCAAATCGAAACCGAGTGCATCGTGACTGCAAAGCTGGTATGATCTTGGAGAGGTAGTTGCAGATGAGGCAGAACCGGGCATTTTCCGTAAACTTCTCTATCACTGATCACAAAATTAAAGAAGCAGAAGGAAAAAAGCAGAAGGCAGTCAACAAATCGTACTTTCCCAACAAAAGTTTGTGCAATTATTAAATGGTCCTCGATGGTTTGGACACACTTCGTAGATGTGCAGGGTACAGCTACAGCAAAACATTCGCGCCACAATTTAAGTGAAGCGTGTCATATTAAGAGAGCTACGGACAATCATAAGTTACCCTCCTCCTTGGCCATGCTTTTCCTCCTTCAATCATTCGCTGAGTGATTGGGGCTAAGCACTGCCTTCACTGGATCTGTGTCATGATGTGACGTGTTGTCGACTTGTGGTTGTCTTTGAGCCAGTGCGCGAAGCCGCTCCAACCTCTCCACAAGCTGCCTGGCCGTCGAACTCCCGCGAAAGCTACCCAAGCAGCATGCATTGCAAGCATTCTGTCGCAGCACCGAGCATGTCTGGTATTCCGGTATATGCAGGCAAACTACACTTTTTGCAAACTAAAGTCCCTCTGTACTACTACCACAGTGATGAAGAGGACTTAGTGTAAACGTGAGCATCCCGCACAGTGTAGCCACCTGGTGGTGCAGAGCTTAACCAGCCAAACACAGTGACAGTATTGCTGTAACCAAGTGTAAAACATTTAAATAGACAACATGTTCACGATTGCACCCCTGCTGAATAGTCACACCAGCAGTAAAGTAGAACACACTTGGCCACTGCTATATTAGCTCTCTATATGTTCGCTTGAGGAGCTTCACTGCATCACTTAATGATCAGGAGAGAGAGAGAAACAAGCTTTAATGATATACTGGAGATGTTAGCCTAAACCCTAACAACTTAGTATGTTCGTACAAGATTGTCAAAATTGTTTCAGGGTCCTTTTAACTAAATGTATTAAAGAAAACACTTGTTTTTTTAAGTTCATCATAACATACCAACAGTAAGTTTCCTGCTTTATGATTTGTTGGAAAAAGAAAAGCACACTTCTTACTGTTGTATACTCACCTCGACGTAATGCATTTTGTGCATCATTTGTCATAGCGTCAGCTTCATCAAGCACAATCAGCTTGAAACCAGAGCTGAAAAGCAAGCATACCTTAGAGACATGGGAAGCCAAAAGAAAACATATACGTGGTGGCCTTTTGCTCGCAATGAAATGAATTGAACTAAGAGTGAACTTACTTGAATATTGTTTTTGTGCTTGCAAAGCTCAAGATCTCCCCACGGACAATACCAATTCCTCTGTCATCTGATGCATTGAGCTAAATTAAAAGTAAGTTGGTCATATTAAATTCTTTCAAGATTAAAGCAGCAACAAAGAAAGAGCAGATCCTTGTATTGTATTTTTTTGATACAGGATACCCAAAGTTATCTTCAAAGCATTCACTTTGAAACTGAGATTGTGACAGAAGCCAGTCTGTTCGGGAAGGATTACAACAATTAAAAAGGAAGTGTGTAGACCACAATAGAAAATGCAGGAAATACAATCTTTGGTTAATTGTTATTCTGTGGTTGGGGTCCCCATTACTTAATGTTAAGCATCACATTGTATGGATTATGCATTTCAGGTTGCCTATGTAGAGTTCTGCCACATACGAACGGTGGCACACGAATTCTGTGATGTTTCCAAGCCCATGCAAATAAAGAATGCAGAAAACCAAAGCAGTTCTCAGAATGCCAATGCAATCCCAGACAAAATGAAATCAACCAGAAACATGCAATTAAAGCCAGCAGCACATAAAACGAATAGCCATTATATATGGACTGAGCTAAGAAAACTTCTGTGATTTCAGTGGGGCTTTGAACATACTGTTTAAGATAGCACACTGTATATTTGTAAATATATGACCAGTACCTGCACAAAGTTCAGCCATCAGCAGTGAAAATGTAGCCCTGTCAAAATTAAACTGTGAAAAATGCAACATAAATGACAACACAGAAACTATAACACATGATAATTTAGCTGTTAAACATAAAATAGAAAGCTGAAATCTGTGCTTGCTTCTTCCGTGGGACAGTTCAGGTGTTCATTGAAAAGTGAGACAGTTAAGATGCCTGCAAACTTTTACTTTATGACAATAGCTTACTACTACTACTACTACAACTATTGCTACTACTACTACTGTTTTTTTCTCTGGCGGGTGGCAACGTGAATGTCTTCAGGATAAGTACATGCAGAGGACAGTGAGTGTAGCACCTGTGGTGTCCGGTTTTGTGTTTGTTTTTAGTTACACTACAATGGCTTCATCAAGAGGGCAGCAATATGTAGTGGATGAAATTGTCCAGCAGCAAAACCAACACTGATGCACATTCAGTAAACACTTTACTTAAACATGAGCTTTTGCTTCTTAAGTGGGACTTCACAATTTCATTTCATTTTATGCCTGAAGTTCCCAAGAAAACACTACTTAAAATGGTATAAGTTTATCTATGTATCAAATATGCTTAATACAATGGCATCACTATGTATGGTTTACCCTGCAATATAGTCAGCTGAGAATGATCATGCGTGCGAATCAGCATGATCATGCGAATGATCATGCTGGAAGTGAAAACACTGAGTAAAAGAGTGTATCTGTAGCAGTAATATATACAAAGCAGACCCAACAGAAGTGCAAACCAAGCTACTTGGTGAATGCTCATCCAGACGACAAAGGGACATGCATGACAAGCATCTCACTCTGATCTAAAAATGTTACTGGCAGCTCAAAATGTGTGTGTGTCACACACAGCAAGAACGCTGTGACATGCTGATTGTCTTGAGTGTTCTCTTCATTTCCTTGTACTTTTTGTCCATTAAAAAATAAAACAATTTGAAATGGGTGAAAAAGGTGACACAGTTAGTAAAAAGTGCTGATGCCAGTTGGTTCACAAAGTAGACCCAACATTGGGTTGGGCATACTTTTTTAAAATATGTAAAGATTCACTGTACTGAAGTTTGAAAACACTACTACATTCATAATTTCACCTCATTCCATCCCTTGATCACATCAGCAACATTTTGGTCTTAACTATCATTCACTTACCCCGCATTGCGTACTTCACTCGTCTATGCATGCCACGCAAACACCTCCCATTCCTTTTTGGACAATTTTAGTACTCAAGGACACAACGTCTAGCTCGAGAGCACGCGGCAACCGTCTGCAGAACAGTCCAGCGATATCAATCACATAGCCCACCTCAAGTACTTTGGAGCTAAATTCTCTGGGACTGTAGATCTGCTGGGCGCATGCCAGTATGGTAGATGTTTTGCCTGTCCCCGGAGGCCCATAGAATAATAAGTGCGGCAGCTTGTCTTCTTTTATAAACCTCCCAACTGCAATAAAGAGGGGGTCAACGTGACACAGGGCCGAGAATGGGAGCCGGGGATCATCAGCTTATTTGCTCCCAGCGCACCAATACACACAGCACATCCGAATCAATTGCAACAGGTGCTCAATTAACTAAAGCATCTAAAAGTGGATACATGGAACGATCTGTAATACAATTACCCACTTGTGCTAATTATGTCTTCGTGTGCGATTAAGTCGTCCAGTTTTTGAGGCCTGTACTTCTCGACCCTGCAGAACCAAAAAAGCGAACCTATCAGCTTTATTTGCTCTTGTCATACGTAAACTAAAACAACACAATTAGCAACGAAACATGCACTAAAATATACAAACCATGGCAAGTTTGTCGTAGAAGCACTCATTTCCGCGCGCAAACTTGGCGATCATTGGCGAGTGAGAAAGCGCATCGGAAGCGTGAAGTGTGCGGCGTTATGAAGCAGGTAAAGCGCAAGTCAACAAATTTAAGAGTAATAAGCACATAATTAAACTTATTGTAGCAGTGAATAAATAAAATTTATTGTTTATACCCATAACGTTTACGCTTAACATGATGCCTAACTATTTTTTTTTTAATTTGCACTTTCCCTTACGGCCGCAAGACGGCACGAAATACAAGATGGCCGCGCCCATGAGCACAATGTTACGCAGAATGTGAGACCGCCCGTGAGTTTAGACGAAACCGGAATGGTGCTCCTTTGCTTGCACAATTGTCAAACTTTGTTAAAGCAGCGTGTAAGAAACAGGACAAATTAGTTAATTTCTTTTGTCTTTATTCTGCTTACTCTGGTGACCCCCGTAAGAGGATTATCGCCGGCCGGCGATGTCTGCTGAGGAATTGCAAGCTGTAAGTTGCGTTGCTCAAATAGATCGTCACCACTGGTGCAAGGAGACAGACTCTTGTCGTTTTACTGTTACAGGAAGAGGTAGAGGTTCTGCTTTCTATATATGATGGTGACGATAACTTTAAGAAGCTATCTGATGCGGTGTACCAGTACAAAGTGAGTAACCCCTCTGTTTATACATATTGCCGTTTTGTCGTTCTTGTAAATTATTTTGCTTTCTTTTTCGTACTTCTGAAACTGCAGATTGGCGATCATGGCACCCACAAGTCATTTCTCATTGAAATAAGTTGGCCTGAGAAGTACCCAAACGTGCCTCCAATTTTTAACATGGACACCTTCTACAACAAACACATGTAAGTTAGCTTCATTCAGAGCTAATGAATGTCGATGCCCCCGTTTGAACTGGACGTACCTTAAACATTTTTGTGACGCGCTATGATTTCCATATTGCCGATCTAATTTGTAGGGTGTTTGGCTCTCAGCCATGCCTCATCCAAAATTTGTTTCACATCTGCTGTAATGCTTACGTTATCCTACGCTTTTTGCAGAATTCGTGAGGTCAAGGAACGAGTTGTAGCAGCACTGAAAGAACAGGTAAGTCTTAGATGCATTAAAAAAGAAATCGTAGTGCAGCTTTCTCGTTTTCTTTTTTCTTCTCCATCTTCTTCTGTCCCTTTTTTTTCTACTTTGAGTGCACTAAAAAAAATTGCCGCAATTGCACTTAATGTAACGGTAGTGTTGCGAATAAGCTGCTATTTGAACTTTTTGACTTATCGGACAGTTCTATGAAGAGTTCATCTTAATGGAGCTCTCTAGTGTACAGCTGTTTCTAATAGTGGTAGAGTTAGATGCCAATACTGCTAGAGGCGAAAGAATGCTTTTGTTCACTCGCCTATGTGTGCTACTGGATCTGGTATGTCGCTGTGGCCGTGTTTTCGAATAGCCATGCTGACTGTGACCAAACTGTTGCACTGTTTGATGCCCAACAAAGGCTCGTGTATTTGCACATATTATTTCATGTTACAGCTCTCCCACTGTCCATTCTGTCATTGCACTCAACCACAGTGGAGAGTTGCTAGTGGAAAGCTCACTAAATCACGTAACACAAAAGAAGAGGAACACACAGACACACTTGCACTTTCCACTAGCAAGTATGCCATACCTAATCACCTAAACTTCAACTTTATTTAGTACATTTGAGAAAAAAATAGGCTCCTGAGTTTACCTTCTTTACCCCTGCTGTCTCCTTCTCTCTAGGCAGAGTTGGAACTGGGGACACCTATGACATACACACTTCTTGAATGGATCAAGGAGCACGCAGAGGAGCTCACAGATAAACAGCCAGAGATGGTAGCAGCTACAGAAGCCGAAGAAGAACAGCCAAAGGTTGTTTCATCTTTGTCACTTTTATCCTGTACATAGTGTGCGTAGTACATATTTTACTTGCTCCCATGCCTGCTGTGGTGGCTCAGTGGCAGTGACGTTCTGTTGCTTAGCATGAGGTCACAGGTTTGGTTATCAGCCATGGTGGCTGCATTCTGATTATGGCAGCATTCGAAAACCCTTGTGTGCTCTGCCTTGGGTGCATGTTAAAAAACTGAGTGGTCAAAATTAATCTGGAGCCCTCTAAAATGGTGCCCCTCATAGTCCCTGCATTGATTTGGATGTTAAACTACACCTAATATTTATTTATTTATTTATTTATAGTGTTTTGAAAACATACAGTACACTTGAGAGGAAATGGCAAGCGAGGCACAAGCTGGCAACTGCCACCGAGAGGGGCGCTATGCCTGCCTATTCTTCAGAAAGGAGGAGACAGAAACATAGAAATGGAATATGGGAAGAAAGAAAGCAGCAGAGAACAAGATGACAGATCATAAAGAGTAAAGCAGAACAATGAAAAAAATTAAAGTATGGCATACCACTGCAGGTCGCGCTACTAGAAGAAGGTTAAAAATTAGAAAAAATAATGCCTGAGGTAATGTCGTTCGGAAACAAAATGAAATAAGCTACAAACGGGAACTTGAGCTTATTTCATCTGTAAAAGTAAGCAGAGCACGGTGAGCTTGATCGCGATGAGATGCACAACCACTGGGGCACAAACATTTATTTGGTGTCATACGCCACTGGGCCAAGGAAGTAATATTCCCTCTCTAGCAACATTTGCTGCACAATGAAAGTGGGACATTCCATATCATATGCTGAAGTGTTGCAGCATCCATAAGCCATACATGTCGAACTGTCCACACGTCCTTGTCAGCGTAAACACCTATCAGCCAGTCCACTTACTGCCATGCATTGCTGGCACGACAAGTTCAGTGACACTAAGCGCATTTCATCTGGTGCTATGAGCCATGTGAGCACCTAGCTGTGTTCACTACATGTAGTAATAAGGAAGACATTTCACAGCAAAGCTGTGAGCCTCTAGTTGATCATGATTTTTCATGTCTGCATGCGCAGTGCTCACAAAAAATGTTGTCTGATCCCGGAGACAGTGAAATAAAGCAAGGAGTGCCCAGTGTGCTGCTTTCAAAGAGGCATCACGTGATGCCATCAGGTGACACCATCACTTGGCAAAGACATCATCGCATGATGTCACATTTGATGTGATGACATCATCAGATTATGTCATCAGGTGACATCATCACATAACGAAGCCATTATTCTTGTATATTCTAATTACAATCCAAAGCTATCATGTCTGCAGTATGTGCGTGAGTCGTACTTTATGAATTTTCTGATTCACTTTACTTTGGGAAATTCAATTAGTTCAATAACGCACTTGCGCTTGGCGGAGGACCTAGGAGAATGATGATGTGTGCTGCACTTATGCACATGTGCGTGCGGGATGTATGTGTGCACACATTGTATTTGTCCTTGATGCGTGGGCACTCTGTCCATTGCGTCTGTCGCACAGTGTGTGCTGCAGCCATAATCAACATTATGGCAAGCACTGCCCAAAAACATAACCGCCGCCTAGTGGCCGCGGCCACTCAGACAGACTTCAAATGGCAGCTGGAAAAGGGCCTTGTCTTTGAGTTTCCGTATAACAGAAATATCTTTTCTCGTATATTCGAATTACAATCTGACATTAACATGTCTGCAGCTTGTGTGTAGTTTGTACTGCACGAATGCTGACACAATTTACTTCGAAAAATTGAATTAGTTCATCAAGGCGCTTGCAAGAAGCATATATGCTGCACTTCTGCAGATGTGCGTGCGCACATGATATATGTCGCTTGTGGTGGTGATGCTTGTCTAACTTCAGACGTGCTTGTCTAAAGTCGGCAACAGCTTCGCTATACATCCACTTTCACAGGGTGGAATGGAGGTGAATTGAATTTTAGCAACCCTACTGTTATTTATACAAATCCAGTGCAGTATTTTTTTCTTTTTCTGTGCATTTGAAACTTTAAAACATAAAAATCACTTGTACTGATCCGTCTCATAAAGCTTCACTCTATACAAGGGTACTGTTTGTGTCATGGCTGTAACAAGAGTGCATCTCAACCAACATCAATCTGCATACCTAGCTTTCCTGTCCAGTAGACAGCCTGACTGAACGTGAACCATGTATAAAAAATCAAGGTTATTGGAACCATCACAATGCTTGTTTATCATTTTGTTATGTCACTGAATTCTCGGCATGAGTGTAACCTACAGAAATGCACAAGCACCTAGGTGCAGAGCTATTTTAGTGGGCCTTTCAGCACATATCTTAGAAGTTTGATTGCTGCAGTCACTTTCATGCAAAAAAGCCTCAACACTGCTGTATTTGTTTTTCAGGAGCCACAGATCTCGCCCAAGAAGGAATTGAAGCAACCCAAGCTTAGCAAAAACCAGAAACGCAAGCTGGCTGGCCGGGTACTTCCCACTGGAGAGCTTCCCAGGGGTCATGACTGGGTCGACGTTGTTAAACACCTCACACAGACTGGATCAGCTGCATCATAACCAAGCCCTTTGATTAGAAAACTACACTAATTGAGATAAAGCAATGCTCCTGTGAACCTTCTAATATAACTCACAGCCCTGGAGACAGGTAGTAAAGTCAGGGTGTATGATTCATTTTAACTAGAGGTAACGAAAAAAGAAAGTAAGAGGCAAATGTCCTTTATATTGGTGAGGCCATGATACCAGTCTTAAACTTGGTGCAATTCTGAATTGCAGATGGCGTGGACCCCAAAGAAAGACATTGATAGGGAACATTACAGTGCACTCGTGAGAAAGAAACGAGAGAGTCCACTGTGAATCAAAAGGTATGGGATTTATGGTTGAATGTTACGATATACGAAGTACCCAAAAATGAGCTTTTGGAGGAGTGCTTCAATCTGCTTTGGCTGGCCAATTCTCTCGGTGTTCTCATATATGTTATACATCTACACTGTGGTGAGCAGCCTCATTGTGCCTACGGTGGCTGCTACCAATTAGGCATACAGCACAGTCTACTTATAACAATAAGCAAGTCGGAAAATCTGATTTCTATAATGGTACATCATTGTTTCCAGTCTTATTAAAAACTTTCAAAGTATGATGTGGCAGAAAGGCCCACCATTAAAACAAGTTACTGTAAGTGGACTGTGTTGTACAATTTAAGCTGGCATCATTACAGTATTGCATTATCGTATTCTTCTCTGCATATGAAGCATACTAGTTGATGGCTACATGTCTCACCATTACCAACAGCAGCAGCCAAATTTGTACACTACTCAAACATGTTCTTGTGTAATTTAAACTTAACCGATCAACTAAAGGAGTCTTGACATGAAACTGAAACCAAGTTGTTCTCATACTTGTGTATGCTGGTTCCATCCAGTAGGTAACCTATTTCCTTAAACAAACGTAATTCCCTTTTAAAGAATGTGCGAGTGCTCGCTCATAGAGCTGCGCCACCACACTGCAGTATCGTGCTGCATGGTAGCGTGCAGGACACAGTGGCATTGAGCAAATTTCTGTGGAAAAGGTATGAAAAAAGATATGAAAGTCCATGTGCTTCACTGCACACAGAAGTGTGGCACAGCAAATCAGATCTGTGGAAGCCTTCAAGGTGGAGAAAAGTACATGAAAGGGAATAATTGGCATCCACCCGAATTGTAGCCCAAAGCTAAAAAAGAAACCGATACGGATTTCTAAAAAAAAAAAAAGGCTCGCAGTTGAAGAAAAATTCGTCCTGGTCTGGAATTAATTTGATTTGCCACATTCAGTGTCCCATTGCTTCGAGTTCTCGATTAATTTGCCCAGTTCAGCGATTGGCTAACCTCCTGGTTAGTTCGGATAGTAGAGCGACCGCCCTGGATAGTCATTGGTTCCGGGTTCAAGTCCTGGGCCAGGATGAATTTTTCTTCAACTGCGAGACTTTGTTTCTCAGAAGCTCGTATGGGTTTCCTTTGAAGCTTCTTGCTACAATTCGGGTGGATGCCGATTTTTTCCTTTCAGAAATGTGGCACCTGCAACTCTAACTCACGAGTGCCTGAAGACCCGACAGCTTTGGCATTGAGGCTGCTGTGTTGTGATTTATTAAACTCTATCCTCTCAGTCATAATGTTTTCACTTTATTATGCTTTATCTGCCTTTATTAGCTTAAGTTTCCAAGCATATTCTTGCATTGCCATTTGAATTGTTTTTTGTTGAATATTTTGTTGAAAATGGTAAACTTGAAAATTTGCAAAGTCATTTGAAGCCCATGAAGCTTAGACAAACCCATGTACTACCCATAATTCCCATGCTGACTAGACTGCTGTGCTTACAACTGCTATAGACACTAGCACCAAATTTTCCCATAGTATATTTTGTAGGAAACCATGTTCCCAGCAGCCAAAGCTGATATGTGCCACATAGCACCAGACTATTTAGGAGAATGGTAAAGTGGGGAGATTGGTGTCTCCGTTCACCCTTTATGCTGTAGAAATAATAATCGGAAAACTAATTTCGCCATTTCAATAATGCACAAGCTTTTAAACAGGGGGGGAGCTAGCGTTGCACAATTTTCGTGCTGCACAGTTGTTGAGTGATTGACATATGCCCAATGCTACAGTCGTGAGTTGCACTGGATGCTATGTCAGACCAAAGTGAAAGTATAACTAAAAGTGATTGGTACTTTGGCACTAACCTTCCCATAGACCTTATGTCCTGCACATCTTTAGCCCTGATAGTACCTAAAGATATGTCACATTTTAAACCATGCATTTTTATTGCAGTTGAGCTTAACAGAAGCATGTCAGGACTCCTTTATGTTAATGAAGTTTGTCTGCAAAGCACTTTGTGTGCCAGGTTTCTGGTTTTTTTAATGGTCATCTTGACCAGTATGTGTGAACTTTTCACACCTTGGTATGAACTTGCAATACTAAGAATTATTAAATATGTATAGGAGATCGCCATGGTGTGTCTAGAAACTGAAAACATGGACACAATATTTCTTTTTGCTTCTCACAAGAACCAAAAGTTCGAGGATATAGTTTTTATAACCATTTGCGCTTGATATATTTATAATCTAGTGCTTTTTAAATTGAATATTTGTAATTTGTCAAAGGTTTTCTGATGTCACAGTGATAAAATTAGTATGCTCTTACTGAGATGAGCAAGCAAAGCACAGGAATATCTTATGCTGTATGTTGTGCTTGTTGCTGGCTTCTTTAAATGAATGGAGAAGTCGTTAAAACTAAACCAGAAACTCAGCAGTCTGAAACAAAACTTTATTTTTTATGCAATACCAACAGCACACTTTTCGTGGCTTTTGCCGCACAGCTTGGCTGTGAAAATGTACAGAATTAAAGGAATATTTACTCATTATTCAACAGTGTTGTCTTTATGATGCTCTAGAATATGTAAAGCTATAAGCTAGCTTAGAATGTAAATGACATTGCCTAATGGATTTACTCAGAATATTTAGTTACAAATAATCATTGAAAGTAAAAAACAATGTCGTTCTCAGACAAAGTGAAGCGCCAGACAGACATTGGAATGGGCACTACAAATTCACATTGGACATAGTGGAATTACTGAGCAGCATCACAGCTAAAAAATGCTGGTTTGTGAACTAAGAAATAGTTCTTTTGCGGGCCCTACATGCAGAACACAAACCAGGAACATGCCAGCCACACTTGTGACGTGTTTCAAGCACATTTTAGGCACTTCAACAGCTACTGAACAGAAGCCTCAGTAACGGCAGGAAGGGAACAATCAGGGGATCAGTATTTAGCACTGGTGAGCATGGTTGACACAGTAGGGCAGGAACTAATATACACGGATTTCTCAGACGGTAATGTACAACGAACCAAGCCCACCGCAACATTGTCGATGTGGTCCGAACAATAACACTTGAACAAACACATGCGCTGGCTTCAGAACCAGGCCACAGCATTCTTCCGGTAGGCTTGATACCACACCGCGAAGAGCACAGCAGCAATTGTCAGTGCTCCCTTCCAGGTACCGGTGGCAGCGACCAGCGCACCTGCAAAGCGCGCACAGCGCCACAGCCTTCCGCGGTTTCGTAAGGTTGCGACGGGTCGCACATGTTCGTCGCGTTGTCTGGTGCTAGCCAACTCTGCTTGCAGCTCCGATGGCGGGTGCTCTTCGAGCAGCTGTCGGGCCTGAACGATGAGTTTTTCAAAAGGTAGGTCGCCTTCCACTAGACGCGACAGATAGCTGTGAACAGGCGCTAAGTCGCAGTCCAGTGCTAGAATCTCGTCGCGGGCGTACAGAACGACTGCGGCTGAAAGGTAGATGGGCATCCAGGGGTGACTGGACAGGAACAGATCAAAGAGTCGCACCACGGTGTCGTAGTCGGCAAGTACGTGGCCGAACCATGTGATTACCCAACTGAGGCAGAACATAATTCCAACCTGAGCCCGGTCCAGAAAGTCCCGAAGTTCGGGGCATTCGTGACCAAGAATGGGGTAGATGTGCTCGAGCATGTCTGCTGTGCGTGCCATTGTCTTGTCCATAAAACGGCGCAGATTCGTGCACGAGAGACGATCGACCAAGAGGAAACCCACTTCCTCGCCCAGAACCAGCAGGATGGTGACGCAGATGTCGTGGTAGCCTTGGTAGTAGTGGAGTTCAGGGTTTTTCATCAGAACGCGCATGATCATAAACACGAGTCGGTCTTGGAGTGCTATGCGCTGCGCTTCCGCTATACTAGGCGGAAAGCGCTTGAGTGAGCGCTTGACGTCGAGAACCACTTGCGAGTAGTAGGCATGCTGTTCGATCTCGGCGAGCGACGGTCGTGGTGAAGTCTCATACACGTTGACGCCACCGATGCGAGGCCAGACAAGACGCCGGTAGTCGTCGCAGATCAGGCCCCGTTCCTCCACAGCAGCCATCTTCAGGCCCACCGTGCTGCCGTCGGCGAGCGCGCGTTCGATCATGCGGCGCTTTCGGGACAACAGCACCCAGTCGACGCCGTCGTCGTCGTCGTCGCGCTTGACCTCTGCAACCTTGTCTTCAACGGGCTCGGCTTCGCTCTGGTATGCTCGCTCGTGCTCCGGCACGTCGTCCGGTGCTCCCATGTCGGACACCTGATCAAATCCAGTTTCGGATAGGACTTTGATCTCTTTCGACGACGGCGAACGTTCGCCCAGCCGTTCCTCCTGTCGCTCGGCGATGCAGACGCCGCTGCTCATGCCTGTCGGAAGGCACGACACGTCGTTTAAGTGCTCGGAATAGCTGTAATAATAATGCGGTAAGCTTCCGGGTGCGCTATTTCCTTAAACGAAACTACGACGCTAGAGAAATGAGGTCGCAACCGAAGGAAAAGCGGCGAACACTGCGAACACAGACGAACGCAGGGAAACATGCACAATGTTAACGACTTAACACATGCACCTCGCGAGGTTTAGACAAATAATGCCTAGGTTTAGCCATTTTAAGGTTTGGGCATTTTCGCGCAGTGGTCACAAGCGTCTGTGTGTAGTAGTTTTAGAGCAAGAAACATTGGCGCATATTAGCTGAGGTAACTAAAAATTAAATAGAGCTGCCTAAACACAGGTGACCAGGAACCAGAAATTTAGAACCTTCAGTACAACCGCAATTGACATCAAAAAAAAGCGTCATTTAACGACGCCTCATAGCGGAAAAACGTTGCAAAACAGATAAAACAAAGACCGTCTCTTCTCTGCCGCTACGCAGCTCATTTGCAAAGACAAAAATGGCGCAAGGAAAGCTGAAGGTGAAAGCGTCAGTCCCCAAAAATGCAAGACGACCAGCGGCCCAGTCCAATCTGCGGGGTGTGTCGAAATGTAAGAAGCTGTCCACATTTTGTGCATGCATGCTCGAAGCCCCAGCTCTCTTGACAACAATAGCGTTGACAACAATCGTTTTACATCATTATTGCAGCTCGCACTGGGCCTAAAAAAGCCAAAGCAATCACTGCAAAGCAACAGGTTAAAGTGGTAAGCATTTCAAAATGAACATGTCTTTTCTCTATTGACGCGAAGTGGCTGGTTGAAGGCGCGCGTGTGTTTTTTGGCGCGTCCTCACCACGGCGCCGTCGTAGTGGTCACCATCTGTTGCCTGGTGGCGGTAGCGCTGCAATCGAGTTACGATCGTGTCGTCTGCTAGTATCTATGGGCCATTGCAGCGCGCGTAACGTATATAGCGAACCTCTGTTAACAGGAAAAATAGGGACAGACGTATGCAAGAAATACAGCGCTCAATGATTGAAACGCGATATTCGGGGCGCATGGCTGCCGGCGCTTTTTGCTCCTTTGGATGGTCACGTATGCATTGGCGCATTGTGACAGAATTTGCTCCCCTAGCGATCACTCTTCGCCCAGGCCGTCATGCCACTCGAGTATGGCGTTTCATTAGCTGAGTATTATACATCAGTGCTTTTATTTGTTCGTTTAACTTTCTCGTTACTAAAGAAGATCAGTCGCAGTTCTCACAATATCGTGGGCACACACCGACTGTTACACAATTATTAGGCAAGCAAGAAAACAGTTTGTAAAACTGGCGCGGGCGCACGGCACGTTCGGTTACGCCAAGCACCACCGCAGCACGTATTTTATTAGTGCCGAAGCTAGATTGTTAACATTCCTTCGGAATATATAAACAAATGCCGTATTTGTGCATTGCTGCTAGCACAAATGGCCTACTTTCGTGTTCTCGGCCATGCATAATATTCTTTCGTCCGCACTGGCGCGGCCATTCTGTAAATCTAACTTAAAACATACAATTGGTAAAGCGCGATCTTCTTACATTAGAAACAGAACTTCCATTTATAGTATTTGCAAAATTTTCTCTTTATTTATTCTTTTACGATTTATTTTATTTGTTTTTTTTTGGGGGGGGGGGGGGGGTTGCAGCGTCAGCTTGCGGTTCCGAATCAAACAATTAGAGAATTTTAGAATAGGGGCCCCAAATACATAGCTTCGAAGCCGCTGCACAATGGCGAGACGCGCACTGCGTTTGGGTTTTGCGTTGAAAACGCTATTTCACCGATTTAGCAGGAGCCTCAAAAGCTTTGCGTCAGCAAACATGGCGGCACCGATCGAAGCGACGGCTCCATGGAGGAAGGAAACTCGACGGCTCTAACCTAGCACCAGACTGGGTTTGATTCGTGGTAACGCGTGAAGTTCGCAAGCTAGGGGAAGTGACTGCGGTTATCGCTTTCTCTCAACTAGCTTGTGTTATGTAGATTGATTCTTTAGTCGCCGGTGATGCCGTATTCGATTATGGATTTTATGGCTCGTAGGCCTAACACGGCTAAGCTTGACTGGTGAAGGCGCGTAAAGTTGGTTTGCTCAAAATAAGCGCAACTAATTGTTTGCTGCTTATAGAATAACCTCTAAATTGAAAACAAACGCGAATACACGCAAGTCAAAATTGCTATTCCTATCACAAAATGGTATATTTTATTTAATTATTTCTAAAAGCTTTTCTTTGACGCCGTAGTGGCGCTGTCAGCGCAAGACGCTATCCGCAAACGCCAAGCCCTAAAACTCTTCACTCCTGCGTGCCCCAACGCACTCGCAAAGTTCTTTAGGGCCCCTATTCTAAAACTCTATATATATCGAAAAGTCGCTAAGCGATCATGATGCTTACGTGTTCGGAATTTTGTATTTTTTAACGATGTAATTGTAGCTATAGGTGTAAAGTTGCTCCCCGCGTTGGTGAGTCAGTGGCCGGAATGTAAAAAGGATGAACAATCCCGATTTTCTTAAATGTTATCGGACCATTACATTGTCCTAAAGCTGCAGATTTGACGCACCTTCAGGTCGCTCACTAACAAGCTCTTCGGTATGTCTTTAAATGTTGCGACACATCTTATTTATTTATTTTTTGGTACTGCAGTCACAAAGGATAAGATTAGCAGGGTGATTCAGAACAAGAAATTGTGAACAATGGCAAGTACATTATCTGCATGTACGAATTGGGCTTGTGCTGACCAGAAAGATAGACGTAATTAAGTCAGATAATAACACTGAAATATAAGTACCTAACCTTAGGAAAGAAAAAGACAGATAATCGTTTGAACGGCATAAATAGAGCAAGAAATCGTCAGAATAAGGTGATGCACTACACAATTAATATCTGTATTAAACTATGTATGTAAAGAAAAAATTGCTAATGACTGCACTGTCACAGTGGTGTTATTAAGCTGATTCTATTCGACTGTTGTGGGGGAAAAACTGAGTACTCGAATGCGTTGTTACGAGCGCAAAAGGTGCTGACTGAGAAATCATTCTACCTTGTGGTGTAGCTCAATGGAGGCGCATGTATCCTCCTCGGGATAAAATGGAGGACTGACTGCGTAGCTAGTCGGTCATGCATTTTGACTGTAAAGTGGTGAACTGGAACAGACAAGGACGGGTGCCACTTTCAACACTGCTATAGTTATCACAGGCCACCCACCGATATTATTTAGTGCAGCACCAAATAGTACGACTATCGGTGGGTGGCCTCTTATAGCTATAGCATCGTTGATAGCATAGCGCCCGTCCTTGTCTGTTTTGTGTGCAATCGTCTGAGCGGAACGCACAGTACACTTCAAGCTACAAACGGTTTTCCTTAGCTGTTGTCTCGTCTCGCGCAACGTTGAGGTGCGACTCCTGCAACGCCGGTGGCGGCGCTCCTCGTCACGAAAGCGCGGCGCTGTCGTTGTGAGACGCCTGGTAGCTTGGGCGCTGTCTCTGTAGCGCAGCACTCGCTTGCTGTGTCGCGCCAACGGTGCCAACATGTTCGTTAGAACACCGTGCGAGGAACTTCAGCGCGACGGTGAACTTTGATGTCGCTTTCGATGGTTCGTTGCTCAGGCGAAACTGTCCATTTACGCTCGCAGGCTCTCGAGAAAACGATCCGAAAGAACATCGAGCAGGAGCTTCGATCGCGGGCCACCAGCGAAGGCAAGCCGTTCGCGACCACCACAGGGGCCACCCCGAGCAGCTCCGCAGCCGGCAAGAAGAAACGCGGCAAGAAGGGCAAAAAATAAATGCGGGCGACCTGCGGGTCGGCACGTGGTGCACGCATCAAAAGCGCAACTGAGTGCATCGTTCTTATAACAGCGCCCGCATGCGAAGCGGAAGGCGCTGAGCTCGCGCCCTGGTGACACTGGGAACCACGCAGCACTGCTCTCTAAAAACGGTTGCACCATTTGGGGTGTACATTTGCCACGGAAAATCGTCATCTGTCTTGCTTGCGTTTCCTTTCTTGAAAACGCTGCGCTCCGTTACTTTCCTGTCGGGAATGCTGTGTCATGCTGATAACGCGCATGCCGTTCGTTACCGGGCTCGTAGCGTTAAAGAAAGGAAATGCGGCCAAGACAGATGACGATTATCGTTCCGTGGCAAATATACACCCGAAAGGGTGCAACTGTTTTTAGAGTGTGGGCTACGATTCCGTCCATTCCCTGGCCGTTTCTCGAATCCTTTCGGCGCTCGCTCTATGAAGAAGTAAAAAAAAAAAAAGAAAGAAGCACACGCCGCGATGTGATCTACACTCTTAAACAAATGTATACCCTTTGGGGTGTATATTTGCCACACAACGATATATCGTTGCGCTCGCTATTTCCCTGTCGAGAATGCCCTGTCATGCTGATAACGCGCACGCCGTTCGTGACTTGGAAGTACCGGGCTTGCCGCGTTAAAGAAAGGAAATGCGGCAAGACAGATGACGATTATCGTTGTGTGGCAAGGTACGACCTAAAGGGTCTAATTTTGCTTAAGAGTGTAGTGCACTGGGCAGTACGCCGTAAGGAAGCGACAACGTGAGGGGGGAGGGAGAGGGGAGCGATAATGGTGGTTGTCAGTAGTCTGTGATCGTTGAAAGTTGCTTATGGCGGCCATACAAACCTTGGCTAATTAAACTCTTCATGCCGTTATTCAAATCAACACCTCGCCGTCACTGGATTAGAAGCGCTACAAGGAAAAGAAGAGCACAGCGGCTCGCCAGACCATACCGAGCGTTGCAGGCACTATATTCGATGTCCGCAGCTTGGAACTCGCCCTGGTGGCGTAGTGGCTATGACGTTGCCCTACTATAAGCCCGAAGATGCGGGATCGAATCCCGGCCGCATTTCGATGGGGGAGAAATGCAAAAACGCCTGTGTACCGTGAATTGGGTGCTGGTTAATGAACCACAGGTGGTCAAAAAATTACTCCGGAGTCCCTAACTACGACGTGCCTCATAATCATCGTTTTGGGCACGTCGAACCCCAGAATATAAATACATTAGATAGAGGAAACAGGAGCCAAACTATGGTGAAATAAGGCGAGCGCCTGGCCAGTGCCCTGCGCGCTGCAATGCGGATCTGCAACTTTCCAGGGCCGCACGTGCAGTGCGTGACAAATGTTTCGAAGCCACCGCGCGCGTACACGGGCGCTTGTAGAACTTTCGGCGCTGCACACTTCCGGGGATTATGGGGAGTGATGGTTATCGCGCACTTCGGCTCTCGAACGCCACGAAGGTTACGGCGTATCTGCCAGGAGACACGCCCACCGCTCTCTGAACTCGCGGTATCCGGCGGCGAAGCTTTTGGCGGAGGCTGTTCGTGGCCGGTAATCAAGTTTGGCCATCTCGAATCAAATTCTATACCGTGTAGGCTCATGTACAGTGGCGAAGATGTAATTATAACGGCGGTCAGAGGTGCCGGGCTTCCAGCGCTTAGACACCAGTTTGCCCTTGTTAAGTTTGTAAGGTACGTACGTACCTCAGCATGGCTGCACCTATGAGGCGCTAGGGAATTCTGAAAACTCCTCCCCCGAATCATATCGCTGCGGTGGCACGTTGCTTCGCACTCGAAAATAATTGAATATTTCAACATGGCCGCCCTAGTCCCACCCACTTTATTGAAGGAAAGTCCTGGGTACGGCCCTCAACCTCGGTGCTCTATTTAAGGAACGTTTCCTTAGTATAGCAAACAGAGATAACAGCTTTAAGCACTGGGTTTCCAAGCGGTAGACTGCTTGTAAACGGTGAGCACCTGTCCATGCCAAAAGTGTAGTGCCCGTCATGCGGCCACAAAGCACTCGCGAAAGCTTTCGGATGAAATAAATACCCGTTAGAGGGAGCTCATCCCTCATGGTGCGAGTGCACGAGAGAGAGATTAAACGTTAGACGGGGACACGCTGGGATCATTTTGCAAAATATACTATAAAAGCTGAACAAGAAATGCGCGCAGTGACACGCCGATGCCATTGAAATCACCCAAGCACTTTCACTGCGTCTTGTAAAAATACTTGGGGGATACGCAAAGTAGCTTCCCACATGCAATTAATAGTACGCCGTATTTTCGTCTAGTGGCAACGGTACGATCGTGAGCAGCTGCATGCAGCGTGGAACGCATACAGATCCTACGTTTAGCTCGAATAGTAACCAGCTGGCGCTTAACGCCGACGTCATCAGCTCCGCCGAACTGCTGCCTCCAAAACAAGTGTCGTTAGGCGTGCATCGGGCAGGTACGAAATAGTATACATACACTAGTAATACAAAATTAAATTATGGGGTTTTACGTGCCAAAACGAGTTTCTGATTATGAGGCACGTCGTAGTGGGGTACTCCGGAAATTTGGGCCACCTGGGGTTCTTTAACGTGCACCTAAATCAAAGCACCACGGGTGTTTTCGCATTTCGCCCCCATCGAACAGGGACAACTAGTGAAAAGCGAGGCTACTAGTGTGGTTGCCTCACAGATCGAAAATAAAAAAGAAAGAAAGAATAGGACCTGTGGCTGGTGGCGTCATTTCAACGAACTGCGTTATTTAATCAGATAATTAAGTAAGTTTTAGTACTGGGTCATTCCACACGAAATGTCCCAGACCTCAAAAGTGACCATCGGCGACTATTTTTGAAAAAATTGCGCTTGTCAATTGGTGATTGTGTGAATGAGGTTTCACTAACATAATCTTCTTAAAAAAAACAACAACATTTGTTTTATATAACATAGTTACGCTAACGTATATTTATTTGTCTGGAAGGCCTCAACGCTTGACTTGGGTCTGAAAACCGCCAGAAAATGACTTTTTCCCAAATTTGGAAGTAATTTCCTGAAAAATTGATTTCATAGTCGAATATTGTTTTTAGCATAGCTATGGCAACGGTAAAAAAAATGGCACGATCATATTGTAGCTGACACGCTAACGTTGTTTAGACAAAAAAAAAAAAAAGAGTTCTGAAAGCACACAATTTTTTGTTTGTTGCTGAGTCAATTAAACGCGGAAAATTCATAAATGTGTTCACCTATGACGTTACGTGAAAGAACCACGCCAGGAGAACATCCTAAAATAAGATTTGCCATTGTATCTAGTTGAACACTTGATTAAAAAAGAAAATACCCTCAATCGTGCTTCCAACCAACTTTTGCTTCTTTGCGGAAACTTCAAGATGCGCTTACGTCACCCAAAAAATTCATTTCGAGAAAAGTACTTCGGTGAAACCTAATTCACGCAGTCACCAACTATCCCAATTTTCCCGAGAGAATCGGCGATGGTCACTTTTGGGGCCTGGGATGTTTCGCGTGGAATAACCCCATACTTTGTTAATTGCTAAGCTTAGAACCTATGCTAAGCTTGCCGAACACTCCTATTTCAAGGTCATTTCGCATGTCCTATCAAATTGAGGACGGGTGTCAAAGCCCGCTTCGCTCTACCAAAATGAGACATTCGGCTGTTTGTACGACACTTTAGCAAGATGTAGTGGTCTTTGTAAGTGATAAACTTCAATCCTATGAGCAAAACGAGAGCACAAGGCGAAAGCTTTCACCTTGTTCTCGTTTTGCTCATCACATTGAATTTCCAACTCCCGCATTCTCCCTGTTTTCCCTAAACTTCAATCCTGCAACATACGTGGCAAGTTCACTGGTTGAAGTCAAGAAGGTGTTATTAATTAGCAAGGATTAAGCTGACCTGCGGACAGGCCGGCATTGGAATATGAACCTGGCAATTCGGTTAACGCTAGAACGTTATCTAGTGAGGCAAGTCTAGCAGTGCTATTGGAGGAATTAGAGGGCAGTAAATGGGATATAATAGGGCTCAGTGAAGTTAGGAGGACAAAAGAAGCATATACAGTGCTAAAAAGCGGGCACGTCCTGTGCTACCGGGGCTTAGCGGAGAGACGAGAACTAGGAGTCGGATTCCTAATTAATAAGAATAAAGCTGGTAACGTACATGAATTCTATAGCATTAACGAGAGGGTGGCAGGTCTCGTTGTGAAACTTAATAAGAGGTACAAAATGAAGGTTGTACAGGTCTACGCCCCTACATCCAGGAAGTCGAAAGCTTCTATGAAGACGTCGAATCGGCGATGGGTAGAGTGAAAACAAAATACACTATGCTAATGGGCGACTTTAATGCCAAAGTAGGCAAGAAGCAGGCTGGAGACAAGGCAGTGGGGGAATATGGCATAGGCACTAGGAATGGCAGGGGAGAGTTATTAGTAGAGTTTGCGGAACAGAATAATATGCGGATAGCGAATACCTTCCGCAAGCGTGACAGCCGAAAGTGGACGTGGAGGAGCCCGAACGGCGAGACTAGAAATGAAATAGACTTCATACTCTGCGCTAACCGTGGCATCATACAAGATGTGGACGTGCTCAGCAAGGTGCGCTGCAGTGACCATAGGATGGTAAGAACTCGAATTAGCCTAGACCTGAGAAGGGAACGGAAGAAACTGGTACATAAGAAGCCGATCAATGAGTTAGCGGTAATAGGGAAAATAGAGGAATTCCAGATCAAGCTACAGAACAGGTATTCGGCTTTAACTCAGGAAGAGGACCCTAGTGTTGAAGCAATGAACGACAATCTTGTGGGCATCATTAAGGAGTGTGCAATGGAAGTCGGTGGTAACTCCGTTAGGCAGGATACCAGTAAACTATCGCAGGAGACGAAAGATCTGATCAAGAAACGTCAATGCATGAAAGCATCTAACCCTACAGCTAGAATAGAACTGGCAGAACTTTCGAAGTTAATCAACAAGCGTTAGACAGCTGACATAAGGAAGTATAATATGGATAGAATTGAACATGCTCTTAGGAATGGAGGAAGTCTAAAAGCAGTGAAGAAGAAACTAGGAATCGGCAAGAATCAGATGTATGCGTTAAGAGACAAAGCCGGCAATATCATTACTAATATATGGATGAGATAGTTCAAGTGGCTGAGGAGTTCTATAGAGATTTGTACAGTACCAGTGGCACCCACGACGATAATGGAAGAGAAAATAGTCTAAAGGAATTCGAAATCCCACACGTAACGCCGGAAGAAGTAAAGGAAGCCTTGGGAGATATGCAATGGGGGAAGGCAGCTGGGGAGGATCAGGTAACAGCAGATTTGTTGAAGGATGGTGGGCAGATTGTTCTAGAGAAACTGGCCACCCTGTATACGCAATGCCTCATGACCTCGAGCGTACCGGAATCTTGGAAGAACGCTAACATAATCCTAATCCATAAGAAAGGGGATGCCAAAGACTTGAAAAATTATAGACCGATCAGCTTACTGTCAGTTGCCTACAAACTATTTACTAAGGTAATCGCAAATAGAATCAGGAACACTTTAGACTTCTGTCAAGCAAAGGACCAGGCAGGATTCCGTAAAGGCTACTCAACAATAGACCATATTCACACTATCAATC
Organism: Dermacentor albipictus; assembly: GCF_038994185.2. Classification (NCBI taxonomy): domain Eukaryota; kingdom Metazoa; phylum Arthropoda; class Arachnida; order Ixodida; family Ixodidae; genus Dermacentor; species Dermacentor albipictus. The sequence goes on from NC_091822.1 coordinate 193,417,719, forward strand.
AGGTGATAGAGAAATGTGCGGAATATAACCAACCCTTATATACAGCTTGATTCTGTCGAAACCTCAGCAGTCATGGAGGCATTACGGAATCGGGGTGTAGACTAGCCGTATGTAAAAATACTGAAAGATATCTATAGCGGCTCCACAGCCACCGTAGTCCTCCATAAAGAAAGCAACAAAATCCCAATAAAGAAAGGCGTCAGGCAGGGAGATACGATCTCTCCAATGCTATTCACAGCGTGTTTACAGGAGGTATTCAGAGACGTGGATTGGGAAGAAATGGGGATAAACGTTAATGGAGAATACCTTAGTAACTTGCGATTCGCTGCTGATATTGCCTTGCTTAGTAACTCAGGGGACCAATTGCAATGCATGCTCACTGACCTGGAGAGGCAAAGCAGAAGAGTGGGTCTAAAAATTAATCTGGACAAAACTAAATTAATGTTTAACAGTCTCGGAAGAGAACAGCAATTTACAATAGGTAGCGAGGCACTGGAAATGTTAAGGAAATACATCTACTTAGGGCAGGTAGTGACGGCGGATCCGGATCATGAGACTGAAATAATCAGAAGAATAAGAATGGGCTGGGGTGCGTTTTGCAGGCATTTTCAGATCATGAACAGCAGGTTGCCATTATCCCTCAAGAGAAAAGTGTATAATAGCTGTGTCTTACCAGTACTCACCTACGGTGCAGAAACCCGGAGGCTTACGAAAAGGGTTCTACTTAAATTGAGGACGACGCAACGAGCTATGGAAAGAAGAATGATGGCCAGTGTAACGCTAAGGGATAAGAAAAGAGCAGATTGGGTGAGGGAACAAACGCGAGTTAATGACATCTTAGTTGAAATCAAGAAAAAGAAATGGGCATGGGCAGGACATGTAATGAGGAGGGAAGATAACCGATGGTCATTAACGGTTACGGACTAGATTCCAAGGGAAGGGAAGCGTAGCAGGGGGCGGCAGAAAGTTAGGTGGGCGGATGAGATTAAGAAGTTTGCAGGGACGACATGGCCACAATTAGTGCATGACCGGGTTGTTGGAGGAGTATGGGAGAGGCCTTTGCCCTGCAGTGGGCGTAACCAGGCTGATGATGATGATTGATAATGATGATGATGATGATGCAACCGCTACAACCGATACTTTATTTCGAAGATGTGTTGAAATTGAAAATAAAAGCAGTATATGTGTATTATGTATGGCAAGTCAACTCGCACATTTCGAAAAACACCAACGAAAAGTCACGCTCACGGTCTGCTTGGGGTTGGGGGGAAACGAAAACATTTAATCGGATTGCGTAGCGCAGAGGGACGGAGCTCAAGAAGAAGGACAAGGCGACACACGGAGCGCAACACACATTTCGCACCGTGCGTGTGTCGGCATGTCTACCGCGCGCGCGCGTTTGTGTGTGTGTGTGTGTGTGTGTGTGTGTGTGTGTGTGTGTGTGTGTGTGTGTGTGTGTGTGTGTGTGTGTGTACCTCGCAACCCCTCATCAATCACGGCGAGGTGACACGCGACCGACACCGCCCGCGAAAGGCTACATGTCGATCGACAGCGTTCCAAGGTGCCAGTATACATTTTAGTTATCGGTACATGCTGGGTATCATTCCGCGGATCAGTCAACTGCTGTCTTCTTGCGAGGGCCGGCTGTCCGTACTGCTGGCGGATCTCTGGGCCCGCAGGAAGGGCACCTGGCTCCGGCGCTTGAGTCTCGACCCACCCAAGTCGGGACAGGGCACCTTCAACTGTGGAAGGACAAATATCGGAGACAGGTCGATGACAGCACACCGACAAAACGGAGCGGCACGAGAGAGACGCAGACGCAAATAAATCTACAGTCGCGGCTATATAGAGAAAACACAAGAACGATTGGCTAGTTGGCATTACATCACGTGATATGGAGCGCAAACAGGGCACGCAATACGACAGAGAAGACAAAAGACTCGGCGCTATAGCAACGTGGTTTATCGCACACGATAATGTGCCGCTAGAGGGATTTTGCGTGTATTCGCGGGCTTCTTTCACGCTCTCAAAAACAATTTTATGTAGCACGTATTGAGCAAGAAAGCTATATCGGGAGTTTTTCGTGTCGCTCTACAAATTTCCAATTGACACTTTTCATGTAATTATAATATTTGAGAAGTTGATTAAGAAATTAGTACTAGTAATGTATTCAGGTAGAACGAAAAAGATAATCTGAGCATCTCCAAGCGACGCCAAACAACATTACCTTGGTTCTATCCAGTTACGTGGCATTCGCATATTTTTAACTTCTGGAAAAAGTTAGCAACCTCTGGAAAAAGTTAGCTAGACTGTATGTCCTCGTACAACAGGAAGGAAAAAATATTGCTCGGTCTACCCATATGTTTTCTTGCAAAAGAAAAAAAAAATCCTATTCCTTTCGCGATATTAGCGGCCGTGACAAATGGTTTTGCTGGAATGTAATCAATGCTGTGGGGTGGGGGGAGGGGGCGGGGGGGGGCAGTACATGATACTCTGTTTTCGTTGGGGATTCGCGAGGGCACCCTATCACTTGGCACTACATGGTGGAAAGGGGGGGGGGAGAAAATATTGGGGTGTCGGCTGCCCCCTTCCGCCCCACTTGATATAGCCGCCCTCTGACGACATGCGCACGCCTGTGTGTGGGCTCTACCACCCGAACTCTAGAGGCCGCGCTCTCGGATCGCCACCAGGTCTGTCTCGTCCGGCCCGTGTTTCGTTTTGGGATTTCAACTTTTGCACGTCGAATAGGCAGAACGGAGCCGCTGAAGAGGGTGGCTCTTCGCAATGGTGGCACGTGAAGTTATGCTGACGAAATTTCGCGCTGAGCATCGGATTTATCACTGCAGACGTGATCTGACGCGCTTCCCGATGGTGTTTTGCCCGCGTAAATTATTCGTGACAAACTTCCGAATTCGTGATAAACATCAACTCTTTACTGTAGGCCCTTATACTGCATGTCAATAGCGGTAATGTCATTTAATTACTGCAATAGAGGACGGAGTGCAGGCAACGCGAGTAAATGACTGCATTGACACTGCTCTTTGCCGTTCGTCACGTCGAACGAAGTTATTCGCAAAGTATTGTTTGAGAACGCCATGCATGCCTGTAGAACTAAATCGGATGCGTGCAGAGTGATGGACGGTACGATAAAGTACGTTGCTTCCTCATGTTACCATGGACGCGGGTATGAAGTAAAGAAAGCGATAATCATCTACATGCCGCAGTCAGGTCATGCATATATCTCTGCAGGCAAACCCGTCCCGTCCACGTTTTCCTCCCATCCACTGGTATACGCAATATATGGTCTTGTAAATGTGTCCGGGCCGCCCGAAACGTACCCTGCTACCATTCAATGATTTCCCTCTTTTTTTCTTTTTTTTTTTTTTACAGCGCAGCCTCCAGCGGTGGTCGATTTCCGTCCGTCTGCGCGTCGCGTCGACACGAAAAAAATTTCGTCCAGTTTCTCGCGAATAGCTCTCAATCTAATGAAGGTGTCTCGGGAAAAAATCATACTGAAATTGGCCGCTAAGACAACTCTATCATTATGGCAAGTTTCATTTATTTGTCATAATTAGTTACTTCACAGTGAAGTTGTAAACCTTACAGAATTCCCGTCTGCTGTGAATACGGAGGGGGTATGGTTACAGAAAACGTTTGTAACTCTTGTTTTATCAAAAACATACCGAAACAAATTATGTGACAATTAGTCGCTAAGACGGCTCTAACGTTACATCGAGTTTCATCCACTTGTCGCAATTACGTAGTTCACAGTGAAGTTGTAAATATTTTGGAATTCCCGTCCGTTGTCAATACATGGGCTTCTATATATATGTATACAGGACGGAAACAGACAGCCTCATGTTTTTAATAACTATAACTATATATATATATATATATATATATATATATATATATATATATATATATATATATATATATATATATATATATATATACATAAGAAGCCAACAAGCACTGACACCAAGGACAACATAGGGGAAATTACTTGTGCTTAATAAATGAAATAAAGAAACGATAAATTAATGGAAATTAAAGTGGATGAAAAAACTGACTAATAAAAATCGAGCCCCTCGGTTAACCCCCTTTCTTCTCGTTCATATATATATATATATATATATATATATATATATAAGGTGTCATTGGCTTTAAAGAAGCGTTCCAGTTCATAAGACAAACTTCGTTGCTTTTGGTGTATTCCTTCTTTGTTCTCGTCCTAAAATGATGCTGAGTTGATTCTATATATTTTTTTTTTTCGAGAGAGAGGGGAAGCTCACTAAGGCAGTGGAAGCTTCTCCCTAGAAATGATATTGGCACTAATGTGAGACACTGGAAGGTCGCTTACGTTGCAACTGTCCCTCTTCGAGACAAACTTGAATTTCTTGGCTTTGTAGAGTTTTTTCCTTTTGTCGAAGTGGACAGCCACGAAGTCGCACAGCACGGTAGCCTGCGTACGGAGGCATCAAACGATCTATGTATGGGTCCCTTGCTCGAAATAAATATTGTTGCAAGTTAGCGCCTGTGTGTGTCACGTCTCACTTTCGTCCTTGTCTTTTTAACGCGCTATAAGCCTCACAAAACGATCTCAGCCGTCGCTAAAAAAATTACGCCAGCTTGTTGCCAGATATGTTACGCTCACCGTGAACGCTTGTGAGCTGCGAGCAGAGCTTGAGGCGCAGCTGAGGGAGTTGCATTTTATGTAACTACAGGCCCCGTTCAAGGAAGTTGTACATATTCAAGAAAGTTACCTTAAAGGAAGTGCATAAGACTGGACCTGTCGCGATATTGTGCAGTAACAATGTCGGCGCCGACCGAACCCTGAGATGTGTGTGGTATAGACGACGACGCTGCACACACTTTCGCAAGCTGTTCTGGTTTTGCGCATTTAATTACTCTGCAAACAGTTTGCTTTCTTGAAGCAACATCATGGCGCATGCGTTACGATCGACGTTACGACATTGCAAACTTGCAAGCAATCCCTCTCGTTCTTCGAACGATCGGGCGAACAGTGTCCGATCCTGGATGACGGGATGCGGGATTTCTCACCACCGCGAGCAGGCCGAGCCCCGAGCCAAGTGTGACAGCTATGGGGATGATGCTCGTTCTACCCGCCTCGCCTCGCACCAGCACGACGAAGTTGATGCCGTATGCCTTGACCAAGCTCCGGGTAGTCTCGCTGTAGTACTTGGCATACCTGCACAATGCGTTCGCTTGGTTTAATTCGAAACAATGACGGGACCGGCCATTAACGCTGTCAATTACATCTGTGGGCGCGATAATTAGTTATAGTGCCATTACAATACATTTAAGTGTTTATGTTTTGACACTGCCTTCACCTTGAGCTACGTAAATTACATAAGCGTTATTGTATTGTTCACAGATCCCTTACGCATGACTCTTATTATTCTATGCCAATCAATTAGCAAAGACTAACGAGGTCACTCCTCACATTGGTTTTCTGGCCTACGGCTCGTAAGAAAATAAGGTAGCTTATCTTCACCCACTGTGGTTGCTTAATGGCTATGGTGCTGGGCTGCTAAGCGCGAAGTCGCGGCATTGAATCCCTGCTACGGCGGCCTCATTACGATGGGGGCGAAATGCGAAAACATCCGTGTACTTCGATTTAGGTGCACGTTATAGAACCCCAGGTTATAAACATTTCCGGAGTCACCCTACGGCGTGCCTCATAATCATAAAGTGGTTTTGGCACGTAAAACACGATAATTTTTTAGTAGCTTAGCTTCGAAAACATCACGTTTCACTGATGGCCCCATGCACGCTACTTTGTCACTTAATACTTTTTGTCTTTTTTCTCCCTTTCACACCGACAGAAAGTGCGCGAAAGCACACATTTGCGTCTGCTATACATCTTGGCAATGATCATTGCTGATGACACAGCTTTCAAATGAGTGTTGCTGCTTGTATACATAGATTCGGTCGCTGGCGCCGAGCGCGCAAAAATGCGCCGGAAATAAACGAGTCTTATAAGCGTTCCATGCGGCCCTTTGTCACTTTGTGGATTCCTGTTGTTGTTGTTGTTGTTGTTGTTGTTGTTTGACACCACCGGCCACCAGTTGAATTCTGTAGCAAGAGAAGGAGAACTCTTCTCGCTCCCATCAAACTGTTGTTGCTGTCAGCTTCCCGTGTGAACTGTTAATAAATAGTGACCTGAAGTTGAAGCCTTGTGCAACCCTGGCGTCCGGGTCGTCCAATCTCAGGAAGGAGTAGTCGGGAAGGCAGTGCTTGGGATCGTAGTCGAGGTCGCAGTCCCAGGTGATCATGATCTGTATCACCCCGCCCTGGAATGTGTAATGGAGTGGTGACGGAGCAGAATGCATCATTCATAACTTCGCCATTCATCGTGCCTGCGCGACGACGACATATTCCGCCCTCATCGGGGCCACCGAACCCGCGACCTTGTGCAGAGCGCCGTAACCGTGTACAGAGCAACCGTATAGTGGGTGAGGCCTAATACGGTAATGCTCGTGCATTTAAATTCAGATTCAATAAGAAAATTCAGGTGGTCACACACTTTACGATCTTCTCTCACAACTGCAGATGTATCTCTTTAGGACCTTTCTCCATTTCGTACATATCTGTGCCCTGATACCTTTTTTTTTCTTTTTTATTTAAGTGTGATTGCATGCTTTATACAATTTTCGTTTTTAATATTCATTCCTTATTATTATGCTGTAGTTTATCCTTTACGACTTTTGCAATATGTTCCGTTATTTTCGATCTTTCATAGTCATTTGGAGCAGCATCCGCGTTAAGGTCACTTAACCTCGCCTTGCAGCTTTCGCTTAAGTCTCTCTAAAATCAATCAGTCGATCGATCGACCGATCCATCAGGCCTGCGTACTCCAGACGCAAACGGCTCAAGGAAGTACCGGAGGTACTATTAATACGCGTACAGTGGGTGCATTCGGGGCATGATTATGACGCATGTTTGCTGATCCTGGGCTGTACGCTCTTCAGAAAATGCACACCCTTTGAGGTATATATTCGATAATCGTCATCTGTGTTGCTTGCGTTTCCTCCCTTGAAAACGCTGCGCTCGCTACATTCCTGTCGAGAATGCTCTGGCATGCTGATAACGGGCATGCAGTTCGTGACTTGGAAATATCGGGCTCGCCGCGTTAAAGATAGGAAATGCGGACAAGACAGATGACCATTATCGTTGTGTGGCAAAAGGGTGCAATTTTGCTTAAGAATGTAGCAGCCCCTTGGGTGCCGCGTCGATGCGATTTGGTATTATCCCTCCTTTTGAAATAGAGGCAAGGTGTTCGATCGGTGCTCGGAATTTCTTTTTCATGTCATAACAATAGAAGAAACAGAAAAAAGGCACCTTTCGCGCCATCGTGTCAAAGTCCGCGCCAGCCTGTTCGACCATGTCGCCGATGCGGAAAATCGGACAGAGAGACGACTTGCTGGCCTCGTGAAGGCAGGACCTCAGGTACGACGCGTTCACCCGGTCGGGGATGTTGCGCCTGCGTGTCGAGCAGTCGGCCAACTCACAAGTGGAACACCCGCGTACACCTTCCCCGAAGATCGCGCATCTGAAGTCGCCCATTGTGACAATGTACTTCATGTCTTCCTTCGTATAGTCCCACCCGGACAGCACGACATTTGTAGGCCGTGCGCTCGTAAAGCTGCGGCGGGAACGAGTTGCAGCGCAGCTCACTTGTGACAGTTACACTATAAGGTCGAACGAGTCGGCTAAGAACAGTCCGAGATGGAAAAAAAAAAACTATAGATTACAACAACCACACTTCAGTTATGTTCGACATCCCATTGATCAAAATTACACGCCCAGATATAGCTTGATACTGATTGACACGATTCACGCCAGCTTGTTATGGGTATAAACTAGGAAAGAAGGCTATAAATAAATAAACAAATAAATAAATAAATAAATAAATAAATAAATAAAAGAAACGCAAGAGACTTTCTTGGGAACTGTGGGAAATGCTCACAGCAGCTCAAGGCCATTCACGTTCTCCACGGGCGCACTTCCCGAAATGTGCAAAAAGAAAAGGGTTGTGGTTAAAAAAAAGAGAAAAGAACGAGACAAACGAACGAAATCACCTTTGAAATATATAAAGTATATATATATATATATATTGTTTATAGAATTTTAAAATACTCGCCTGTGGGAGATAGCACAATTTTAATCCTTGAACTGGATTACTCGATGATGCGTACATGCACGACAAATCTAAATTTATAATCGAGTAATTACCTAATTTCACGAACAATACGTTTTTACTAATTATTTCGCGGTCAATATATTGCAAATTACCAATTGTTGCCGGTGAGCTTGCACGGCTTGTCGACTTGGAACGAATTCTGAGGATGGCACCGGTTTCGAGATATGGGCGGCCAAACTTGATCCAAAATGCAGCGTGTTCCACTCACTTTATTAATAAACCGTCGTTTTATGCAATTAATCACTAAAGTAACCGCAACTCCAATGTATTTGGTCTCGGAACTGGTGCCGTCCTGAGAATCCGTTCTAAGTAGACACGCCTTGCAGGCTTATTAGCGACAACTCATACATTTCAATATAGCCCTAACGTACTTAGATAAAAATTATTTAGTGATTTTTTTTTTTACTTATAGCCGATTATGCATTTTGATTTCATGTGCCAGTAAAGTTCACCTCTTCGAGTAATCCACTTCGAGGATCAGAATTACGCTATCTGCCACAGGCGTTTTTAAATTCTGTATACTACACTCTTAGAAAAATTTACACCTTTTGGGCCTCATCTTGTCCCACAACAATAATCGTCATCTGTCTTGCCCGCGTTTCCTTTCTTTAACGCTGCGAGCCCGGTACTTCCCAGTCACGAACGGCATGTGCGTAGTGTGACGCAGCATTCTTGACAGGAAAGTAGCGAGCGCCGACTTTTCAACAAGGAAACTCAAGCTAAGCAGATGACGATTATTGTTGTGGGACAAATATACACCCCAAAGGGTGCAACCGTTTTAAGAATGTATAGTTGCAAATAAAGAAAAAGCAGCGGTATAGCTAAGGGCATTCCCGTGGCTCCTGCGCTCTCTTCCGTTTACCATTTGCTTTGTGCCAAGGAACGCGTTCGTTATTACATCACAGAAACGCTTGAGTCCCTTGTTTCATTTTCCGCGTTACTTGACAGCGCGGAATCGGCCTCTGAAATAAAGGTGCCACGTACGCTCCGGAATATCGTTTCGCGTGAAGCCGCCGCAGCAGACGGCACGCGAAGGCACGTCGATGGGCGTGACTCGGCACAGGATAGTGCCGAGTCATGCCAGACGAGCCAAGCGACCGCACGTCTGCCGGCACTATACTGCAGGTCGCCTTCACGCGCGTTCGGAAACCGCTGTGTCACGATGCGACGGCGCGCTGCCAATATGAGCTCCAGACGACTGCTCTGCGGGGAAAAAAAAAAAAAAAAAGGCGAGGTTGCTGAATGTACGAGCGTCCGCCCTTTTCCACGTTTTCAAATAAATGCCTATCATGCCTCAAGAAGACGTATCTATAGTTTTCTTTTTTAATGCACGGTGAAATTTGTACTGTAAATTTGTGATGAGCCGCAGTGAAAAGCTTTCATATCTACAGGCTTCTGTTTTGCCGCGTTGTATACTCTGGCCCGCCATTGTCCTTCTTATACCCGGGGTGCTAACGCCGTCAAATTCCGCTCCATCGGCGTATTCTGTAATGTTGGCATTTTGAGCGAACCAGACGAGTCCGTAGCATGAAGCACCAAATATACTGCAAAGCTGGCAACTTCGCAGGAAAGTGATCAGCGCAAACGGCAAGGGACAGCGAAAGATGAAAACGAGCGCTGACTCGCAATTGCTGAAGTTTAATCTAGAAGAGCAATGGCTATGCAGCGGAGGAAATCTATATGCATACGCATACTTTGAGCTGGAAAAAAAAAACAATACAGCCGCCATTCATGAAAAAGAAGTAACGTATCTTGACTGCCAGTAATATGATTCATACGCTTTGTATATGTCGTGCTTTCCGCTTATATTTCGTTTTCATTTGTTTTGATTTCTTCCGGCTCACAGCCCGATTTTGCTAGATTTCCTTGCTATATTGCCACTGTTCTTTCAAGCTGAATCATAGTTGCGAATCGGCGCTTGCTTTCGTCACCTTCCATTGTCCCTTGTCGTTTGCGCTGTTCACATTCCTGTAAAGACGCACCAACCTGCCCAGCGAGCAATTCTACTGCAGAGCTGACGCGATGGCGAATTCGACAATGTGGCGGTATGTGACAATGTCATGTCATATATATATCTATATATATATATACGAGCGCGCACTGCAAAAAAATCACCGCTCCCTCCAGTCCGTGAAGGTATGGTCGAACAGCGGAACTGTGCTAATTACACCAAGTGTTACACCATGCAAGTCAAACTTCGCAAGCAGTATATATATTGTACCATCTTTTGTTTCACCATTCTTTAACTTCATTTTCGCTTTTGCGTGCTTTAGAAGTTATTTTTCTTTTCGGTTCTCCCAGCGGGTTCCCCCCCCCCTTTTTTTTTGCAGGCGGGAGGTTACTGTCAGTGTTTTGTCGTGCATTTTTTTTTTCGCGTGAAAGTTGCTCCGTCTTTTTCCTTTTTTTTCTTTTTTTTTTCGCTTACGCCCGCGGTCGGCAGCTTCTTCCTCAGGAGTACGCACTACTCGTGGTCTTCCCTAGTTGTAGCTGGGATGGAATGTGCGGAACCACTAATCCAGAGCTCCCTATATTGGGCGCAAGGCCCATCACTGGAGATGCGGGCGCTGCAATTGTATCCTGCTACGTCATGTGGGCCCTTTTTAGCGAAGTCCGACAACGACGACGGCACAGGGCCCGCATAAACAGCTTCGCTGTAAAAGCCAAGCACTTGTCGTAGTTTTGGTGTGCGCTGGCTCGGTAAACCGAAATGCAGGCACATGCCGATGACGCAGCACTCGCGAACCTTCTTGTGTGCCAAATAACCGAATCGGTACATACGTGGCTGCGTCCATGGGATTAACGCAATCGCGCGCGTAATCCACGACTCGTGTCCTCCCCGAGGTAGTCGCTGCCATAGTACTATATGCAGTCACCCTAACCAACTGCATGTCACGACTTTTGCAGCGTTATTTTTCTTAACTTCGCCAATAGCACCGGTTCTTAGCAAACGGCGCGGATGTCTTATCGGCCATAAACGTACATATCGGCCACGCGCGTGCATGGCTGCTGTGTCGTATTTTGTAAATATTATTTTCATGCGATTCCATATGTTTCTTATCATTCGTGCCGCCTCGTGATCGATCACTGCGATAGCGGAGGCGCGACCTCGTGCTATTCCTTCCTACATGTCCTACATGTTCGTCCTCCTCAGAAAACATATTATATATATATATATATATATATATATATATATATATATATATATATATATATATATATATATATATATATATATATATATATATAGTACAAAATACGGCACTCCCTTGCTCCCCTGAGCTTTGTGCTGTGAGCAATGCGGTCGTGCAATGTCATCACGTAAGAAATTTTGTTTCATCCAGTGTAGGGCGCTACTGCATCCCAGCTGTTTCCGCGCGATGTATGTACGTACGTATATCAAGAGGCAATTTCGCGATTAGCGTAGTTGGTCGACAGGAAAAATAATCAAGGAAAAAAAAAAGCACGCCAACAACGTGCGGTCAGTCACATGATGTATACGTATATACAGCGCATGCAAACAGAGGGAGGGAGTGAGGATATGCAGCACTTTCCGTGAAGATAATCTTTAAACATACGTGTCCCATATATACGGTATAGCCGATGAGACGATATATGCCTACCTTCGTACTTTGAATAAAGGAAACTGGACGTAGTTTTTGATGAAAATCGTAAAATTGCGTACGCCGGTCAAGAGTCCAGCCCCATTCTTCCTGGAACGAGAACGAAGAAACAGATGTGAATATATAATAAAAAAAAATGTTTTGTTCGAAAACGTGGTGTGGCTTATTACTGTCCGTATTAAAATATAAATTACATGTACCCATGACGCCCTTATTAAAAGTATGTAAATGTCATACCGCTTATATATACACAAATAAGGGGCTACAACGTTGAAATACGTTCGCGTTACGCCTCTGCGACATCTATTTATCTAAAGAAAAGAAAAACAGTGCTGCTGACGGGTCATGAAGAGCTAGGTCTGCAACACTTCTGACGAGTCAAATGTAAAAGATTGTCAAGGCATGGACGAATAATAAGAATGTAGTCATGGTTTATTCGCTAAAATATAAGGAAGAAGAAAAAGGCGACGTGTTTTTCGTGTTCCTTTTCCTTGTTTTAACACCCTGGTACATTTCACTATAGGACAAGGACAAAAAATATGGAGAACGTGAGGGCTAAAACCACAACTTTATTATCTGTACACCGTCAAACGGGCGCGTTACGTGCATCGTAGTTATTTTCTATGGGGTGAACAAAATCGGAACACGCAGTTTATGCTATTCACAAGCGCCCAAAGCGCACGCGTCATCAAACACGGTCAGCGGGGCCGGGAAAAACACGAAAAGTGCGCGAATGTTCGTAATTATAAGTCATCTTAAGTGCACAAACACACACAGTCTCCCGATGCCTGGCCGCACGTAATTGCGATGCAATGCAGACACGAGCGCACAGCATACAATCGGACATGTATACAGGCTGCTTACAAGGGCAGGACGTCCCTTTCCACGGGGCACCAGCCGCGTATCTCGCAGACGCACTGGTCTTCCTCGGGGTGCGCCGCCCTTACGCAGCGCCCCGTCATGATGCCTGCGTCATGCCAAGGAATCCGTACATTAATTACGTCACAGGCGGGCACGCGTACAACGAGCACGCGAGCAGTAGTGACGGCAAAGAACACAGTCGCAATACTGTGAATGACAAAAGTAATTTTTATTGGGTGAAACTGTGCCCACAAAAACAGGCTACAGTTAATTAAAGCACAGCGATGGCGGCGAACATGGTCGGCGATCGTGTCGAAACCACATTCGCCAGTCAAGCGCGTCAGCATTTATAAACAAGTAATCCAACGTTCCAGAGTAATCGATGGTGCTCGCGTGTCTTATAGAAATTTCTACACCATTCGCATCGCGCAGACATGCAATCAGATTACACGAGGTTTGATGACAACAGACAGTGGATAGAACCATCGATAACATTCTAGACACTTCCGATACATGCAGGCGAGTCCCGGGCTGAGCGATAACGTTTGTTAGAGGTGAAAAGCTCACACCCTAGAAAGGTAAACAATTCCAACTGTAACATCTCTCTCTCTCTCTCTCTCTCTCTCTATATATATATATATATATATATATATATATATATATATATATATATATATATAGAGAGAGAGAGAGAGAGAGAGAGAGAGAGAGAGAGTGTACTGTGAGAAAAGGTGGATCGTGGGAGACACACACAGACACTTCACCATATATACAGGGTGTTTCACTTCTTTCACGCTCGGAAAAACACATTTATGTAGCCCGTATTGAGCAACAAAAAACTGTATCGGAAGTTTCCCATGTTTCTCTACAATTTTCTCATAGACACTTTTAATCTAAGTTGATTAATTATTTAACATTAATTGCGTTATTAAGCGGTATGCAACAACAGGTTGAGTACCTCCATGCGACGGCAAACACCATTACCTTGGTTCTGTTCAGCTACGTAGCATTTGCACATCTTTAATGTTTGGCCCAGGTGAGTGGAATACCCTCTATATAGGATGTTTCAGAAGATGCGTTGTGAATTTTGAATAAATAAACAGAATTATGCGATAATTCTACAATTTCCTCGGGATTGCGTTTACCACAGGGGCGTACATTTTAAATGACTCGCGGCAGTCATTAGACGAGTTCTTATGAATATTAGACTTAGTTTTTTTAGTGAAGCAGTCAGACAATTGATCTCAACGAAAGGACTGTAACCCGCTATCCGAGGAGTTTAGAGAACCAATTCCAATTAGGCAAAGAGTTGACGCTGCTAATTTCTCCAGCGCAATGAATTGCTGCCATTTTCATTCATAAAACCGAAGCTGAGCTGCCGAAACTGTCACGCAGACGCCCATTTTGGTTTTGGCGTGACTGTTCGCGCCTCACCGTCAGGCTGGCGCATGAAGCGGCCGGGCGAGGTCGAGCTGCGATCTGCCGCGTTCTTGCTCGAACATCTGTAGCGGCGAGCGGCATACACTATACGTACCGTGTCCACGTCTCAGGGAGGCGCCTTTCTTGCAACTTGTGGTGTCGTTCTCCGATTTGCATCTCGCCTGCTTGATGCTCAGTTCCTGAAACGCAACGGATGTCCTTAAGCCCGCGACGCAAAGAAAAGTGCCCTTCGTTCCGTTTTGTGCTTACCTCAGGACAGGTGCTTATAGTCTGGTTAGGTGTCAGTATAACGTTCGTCGTAATGAAGAACTGGTTCGAGTCCTGCAATTAATGGCAATGGTGAGAACTGTATTCTCGATCGAACACGTACTTCTGCAGATATCAGTTTCATTGTGATCTTGGGGCGTCATTTATTTGGCTAAACCAGTAGAGAGGATAAGACAAAATGAACTGTCGGCAGGCACATTTGTGATTCTGGCTAATCAATAAGGGTTCGACTGGGGTTAGTTGGCGTGACATCGTTCCGTTCCCTGCGCTGTACAGTTAAACAAAGGACGAAATACGAGAAACTGACACACACACGCGTGTGTGTCACGCACATGTTGTCAGTTTCTGTTCTTTTTGTCACTTGCGTAACGGTGTAGCGGAGTAAAAATAACGGTGACACTCAAGCTATACAGTCCACACGAGTCGGCCGGCCAGTGCACGGTTACACGAGGGAGGCGAGGTTGCAAGCTTCCTCTCCACCAGATGCGCCCGCGTATACTCCAGCTCGGCCTAACTCGGACAGAATGGGCTCGCTCGGGCTGCAGTAAATAAACCGGCGATCACTGTTTATATAGTAGTTGCTCTGTGTGGGAGACAGATCATGGTGGCAATAAAATTTCATGAAGTGCGGGAATCGAACCGAGGGCCTGCAAATCGCGGTTACGACACTCTGTTCCCGTCAGTAACTGCGTGACCTGACGCGGTGTAGCCCTGTGGTTATGGCGTTGCGCTACACCGAGCTCGAGGTAGCAGGTTCGATCCCGGACGTGGCGGCCGTACTCAGATGTGGGCGGAATGCAAATAAACGCTCTTGTACCGTGCATCGGGTGGTGTCCGGTAAAGAACCCCCGCGGGTAAAAATTAATCCGGAGCCACCCGACGCGGCGTGCCTCATAATCAGGTTGTAATTTTGGCGCATCGAACCGCGGAATTATATTTGAGCAACTACGTGCATTGTGGTGAAAGTCGCGTCAGTGAATCGTGGTCGAGAACTAGGAGAGGGGCTCGCCCGTTTCCTGTCGCTGATTGAAAAGTTTCAGTGGCGCACAAAATACAAGAAGGAAGACCAGACAGGGCGAGCAGTCGTCCTGTCTTCCTACTTGCGTCCGCCTTTGTAATTATTTTCTCATTTTCTATGAAGGGTGGTTCGAGTCGGCTTTCGTGTTGGCAAGTTCGTTAATTATTTTCATTTTTCAGTGTTTGTACATAACCCGGAATGTGGAGTGACACAGCCGTGGTGTTCGGGTAGAAAAGGGCATTGCAAATGCTGCTTAAAAGGACACAGATTGAAGATTAGTTTCGAAAATTTCAGAATTTATTAGACTAAAAATAACTGTTTTAAAAGGTTAGTTATTAGAAGAGACCGAGGGCAAATTTTTCATTTTTGAATTACGCGGCCGGACTGCGGCGCATGTACGTGATGGATTTCAAAGTATTTTTGCGATTGCCCTTTCTGTGCAGGAAAAAAATTCTCGAGACTCACTGGCTTGAGTCCTTTGTTCCTTTAGAATGAAATGCAATCACTGTTTATTGGTGAACTATTAAATGCCTAGGCAAACGCTGTTCCTGAAGTTATTTTTAGCAAACTCTGTGGTTCAACTTTCATGACATCACACGCAGGAACTTCAACAGTTATTTCTGATGATCCTGGGATCGACGGAAACCCGTCTGGTCGGGAACATTCATGGCGGGAAATTTCGAGCGCCGACCAATCGTTAAAAATAAATAAATGAAGTTTCGGCCCCATATATATATGTATACTACGGGGACCTTGTCCACAACGTACAAAAACCCCGCGTAGCGCAGAGCCGAAAAGTCTTTTGTTTTCAACGATTGGTCAGCGCTCGATATTTCCGCCAGTCATTTGTTATGCTCTTTTTTTCTGGCTCACCAAGACTCTGTTCACGCTAAGACTGATGCTTATGGCGCGTCAGAACAATTTACTAATCCAGCCTGAGATCCGTCTTTATTGTCTCCTCGACGTATATAGCTGCGCTTGCCCATCATTTCAACAAGAAGCAAAAGCCTAAGCACTCACGTGCGGCGGTACGACGATGTCCTCGTTGTCCCACATCCTGCGGTAGCGGTGCGTATCCCCGAGGGCCGGCTTGAAGGCGTCCTCGGAGAGGGACTCCGTGGACAGCGCGCCCTTCACCTTCACCGTCACAGCGCTCGTGCAAGAACTGTAGCGCTGGTAGCCCTTCTCGTAGATCAGGGCGTACCTGCGCCAGGAACGTAGTTTGTGAACCGAAAGCTGTCGGTTAACAACGGACACCGTGCTCAGGAACTGCGGCGTCGAGTTCCTCTCACTCGCGTAGCACTTCTGCCCGAGAATTACGAGCTAACAGTGATCGCTATCACAATGGTAAGAGAAATAAATTGATAAGATTTTCGCTACTGGTCGAGAAGCAAAGCTGCCACCTTAACTATATAGAAATGAAAGAGGTCACTGCCATGTCGCCAGTGGCGCAGCCGGCAATATATTTGGATGGGGGGGGGGGGGGGGTCACTTGACCGGGGCGTGGCCAGGCAGTCGGGTGTTGTGAATGAATTCTGGGGTTTTACGTGCCATAACAACGATTTGATTATGATACGCGCAGTAGTGTGGGACTCAGGAATAGTGCTGACCTCCGGGGGTCTTTAACTCCAATGCACGGGCCACACGGGACACGGGCGTTTTTGCCTTTCGCCCCCATCGAAACACGGCCGCCGCGAATTCATGCTTAGCAGCGCAATATCGTAGCCGCCAAGCCACCACTGCGGGTGCGCGTGTTGTCGCACGTCGTTTTATTTTATACAAGGTACCCTGGCACAAATAAATTTAGGGGGGGGGGGGGGGCGGGGGAGAGACGTTTATATCGACGGAAGAAAAAAGGGAGATGACACATGTAGCGACACAAATGGGGAAACAGACTTATGCTAACGCTCATACGGTTTCCAATAGGCACGCATAGCAAGCCGATAAGTGACGCGAAACACATAAGTGAATTCCTGAAATTTGTTTTGTCTTTTTTTTTACCAATACCGAAACAGCCTCTCTCCTCTTCGAAACAATCAGAAGCTGTATATTGCCCACGGATCACTCTCGGATGTACCACTTTCAGTGTCAATCTATTGGCAGAATGCCAGATGCCCTATAGAGGAGACATGCTGACCACTGCGTCACAAAAAAAGCAAATCCAGCGTCCCCGAAAGCGTTCCATCGATTGACACCAGAGCATGCTCTATGTGATCGACACGACCAATCATAGATCGCGTTGCCCAGCGAAGCTCGCTACCACGCCGTCGCGCCCAGAGTGTGCTTGCCTCAGCGAAGACTCCGCACCCTATGATGAAGCCTATGATGACGAGCTGTATGGTCCGGTTCAGCAGGCCAATCTTCCTGTTGCCGATCTGGACCACCTTAAGCGTCTGGTACTCGAAGAAAAACGTCGAGAACACATGGACGGTAGCCGATTCGACGGCGGCCAACGCCGCAGTGAAGTCCATGTCTGGCGAGTGTATGCGCGCAACGGAGTAAGCAGTCGCTAGCGCGTACGACACTGATAGGAAACGTCGCGCCTTGTGACCTCGCTGTCTATCGCCGAACCGACCATTTTTATTTTGTTGGGGCGTTGTGCTCACAGTGTCACCTATCAGAAAATGAGCCCGTACATAGGGACGACTTCAGAATACATAAACCCAATGCACCCGTGTTCATAATTGTGTATAGTTGTCAGTCAGTCCTTAATCACTATAAGAGTTTTAGCTTGTCCGCAAACTTCTTACTGTTTGCGGGTTACCGGAGACGTAAATGGCGGTTAGGTTGGTGGCTCAAAGCACAGCCAGAAAAACACGGCGCTATTATTGCAGTAATTAAGTGTATTCTTCTTCGCTGCTGCGAATTCTCGGCAGCGGCGTAATCGTGAGCACGTTCCCTTTTTAATTTTTTTTTCCCGGCAGTAACGCTCATCTAACACGAAAACGGGTATAAATCATTGGATGAAACACCACTATATGTCGCTACCAGCGAACTGTTGCTACCGCACACCTCTCCGGTAGCCCTGTAAACCACAAACGGTAAGAAGCTTGGGGACAAGCTAAAACTATCTTACGCCGTTGATTCCTTATTGATCAAGAGCCTAACATATACAGGGCAGTATGATTCTATAGATTACATAAAGAATATGGAGATGTATTGCCGAAAGTGATCATCCGAGAATGTTGGCTGCTGTTATAAGCGCACAATAAGCAAGCATCTGTGTGACGCTGCATGCTATAGATCAATGCGCACTGGCTTATATTAGGGTGGCGATAACGAGCACGATATGAAGCGAAGCAACTAAAGAAAAATTATGAAAAATATTGATTGCTGTTTATACTACTGCCTTGTAACTTTTACGCTGCCACCAAGTCAGCCATGTATACAGTCGTGCAAGTTACTCCAAACCACTTTTGAGAACGCGCGCAAGGCGCGCAGGCCATGCGGGCCGGCGCTCACTTGTCCTTGTGCACCCGCGGTGGTTGCTTAGTGGCTATGGTGTTGGGCTGCTAAGCACGAGGTCGCGGGATCGAATCCCGGCCACGGCGGCCGCATTTCGATGGGGGCGAAATACAGAAACACCCGTGTACTTAGATTTAGGTGCACGCGTTAAAGAACCCCAGTTGGTCGAAATTTCCGGAGTCCCCAATACGGCGTGCCTCATAATCAGAAAGTGGTTTTGGCACGTAAAACCCCATAATTTAATTTTTAACTTGTCCTTGTTCGCGTTTTGCGGCACAACTTTGAAAAGTGGGAAATATCGCTGCGAAAAGCGTAGCGAGCTCAAAACGTTTGAAGCATGTTTTCGAATGCTATGCACAATTTGACATTCGAGCATACGCAATCATGCAAGTACTTGTTAATCAAAATAATTAATTCTGACTAATTAGCGAATCAATAATAAAGAGGGAAAGTCTACCGTTTGCGCAAGGCGACTACAAAAACATCGTTGACGCCATCCTCGTATCCTGTGACTCTATTTTTTTTTTTTTGTAGCCTGGCCATATATAGGGAAAATATCTGGCTGTCCTGGCTATTTCACTTTACAAGATAGCCAACACTCATGGGCACAGCCAAATGCCATTGGCGATGTTTGAGGCGTCTCGTATTTTAACGACTCTGTGATCTTCGTTGAAGTAACAGCGGTGACAGTCGAACGCATTTCAGACAGAAACTTGAGAAAGGTGACGCCTCATATGTAGCCACGTGCTGAAAGTATATGACCCCATACTTTTTTTTTCTTTTTTACACGGCCCGCAGTGACCCGATAATCGCTGTCCTCACAATGGAGCTGACGCAGACAACACATTGCTGCCGCTACAGCTAAGATAAAAATTGCCAAGTCTATAGAGCTTCGCGAAAATATTGGGACATACCGCTGCGACTTGTTCTCGTGATAGGGGCCAGGCGCGTCGAAGTTTGTCTTTCTATAATAATATGTACTACGATTATTATAGTCATCTTTGTAGCTCAAATTTTGACTAAACGAAAGAAGGCATTGTACAGTTGTTCACGTGCGTTGGTTTTTGGTCAAAGCACTGCATGCTCAATAGAATCGACGCACCGGACATTTTCTTTATTTTTGTCGACAACTCAACGCCATCACTGGGAGCAGTATATATATTCTGCTAATAGTGTGCATATTGTCGGCTCTTAATATATGTCGAACGATGTATGAATAAGGAACAGAAAAGCTTGGGAGAGGCCGTGTCTGTACAATGCGCGCGGGATTGAGAAAGCGCAGTAAATATCACACTCGTCATTTTCACCCTCCCTGGAAATCGTATTAGCAACGCGTCACGGTTTCTAACGCTGAGCTCGACCACCCGCACGGCCGGCGCCGGTGCGGATGGATGGATGCTGTGATGGGGACCGGGGTTTTGTGACTTTCAACAGCGTCTGCTTGGAGCTCGAACCAGGTTGACCTGTCGGAGAGGGTTAGGCAGGGAAGACGAGGTGATGTAAAAACAAGTAGCAGAAGCTTAATACATCATTACGGGTGAACAGCGCGCTTCAGGACAAAAAATACAGAAACGCCCAGCGTGCGTACACCTGCACGCAAGGGCAGAGATGCCACTACACGTGGCGGCTCGCTGGCTTTCTTATACCCTCCACCATCCGGGTAACCTAATCCTCTGCTGCTGCTTAGTAATGGGCTTAGTCAGGACACGTCGGGTCAGCACACACAGAGGGTCATGGGAGGGGAACCACTCATTCGCGTAGATGGGATGAACGTAGGCCACGTCAGGTCAAGCCACACAGAAAGTAATGGGAGGGAAACCACTCCTTGGCGCAGACAGATTGAACGTAAAACAGATTGGAGTAAGATTTGCGCATTCCGCGCATAATCCCGTCGAACACACCCGACGGAAAAGTATTTTCATGATGACGTGCGTGACGATTAGGCACGCCGTGTCCCAGGCGTTTGGCATCTGTTCCGTTCATTGCCGCACAAAGTGAACCATAACAATGCTATGAGCGTACTTACTGAAACCGGGGGGTGGGCTGCGCCAATAAGCTCTTGTTTGGAGAGTGTACGTATGGGGAGTGCTTAACTCCTGGTTCACCTCCGCCGCGGGTCGGCCCGGCATTGCGATACCTTTGGATAGACCCACGTATGCGGAGCGCTCAACGCCTGCTTTACTTCCGCCGCGGTTGGGCCCAGTATTGCACTATGTTCGTCATCGGCCCACGTATGGGGAGTGCTCAATACCTGCTTCACCTCCGCCGCGGTGCCTTAAGCACTTCCCACACGTGGGCCCACCCCGAAGATTTCCAAGGGCGCGTTACAGGTTCCCGACCCCACAGGGGTATGTGCCATTGAGCTTGGACCCTTTTTGCACTATCACCAGGATCGGCTCACATGATGATTATATCTGTTGACGGATGACGAAAAAACTGTTAAAGTTAGTTTTGATGCCATACAGCTCTCGCTGTAAAAGTCATCAAAATATTGACTGCCGAATAGATTGATTTGTCAGCGCATTAGGAATGTGCGTGAGGAGTGGTGGTGTGGGCGGGGAGAGGTGGGTGGGGGGGGGGGGGGGGGGTATGCCGCTTAATTTCGGCGGGGGGTGGGGGGGGGCTGGGTACGTGCCTGATCTCGGGTCAGAAGCAGTGAACAGACGCTTGCTCTCACATCGACAATGTAGGCATCAAAACCTGATCGAAAGCGGTTGGGCGACCAACGCCGGTAGCTGAACTCGTGATCACGAGAACATTTTCAGTATAATACATAATCGCTAGTATTGAGTTAAATAAATGGCAAATATATGTCCGCGATCCCAAAATGACAGAAAAATCATTTCATCTGCTGCGCGTGGCCCCCGAGTTGGCAGCGGCGATTTGAGAGAACTCTGGCGTAGTGCCGACGGGATCTGCAAGCGGGGCGAATGATGGGAACATAGCACATTTCCTAGGTATACATTGGGGCGCAAAATACATTTCTTGAAAAGGGACAGAAGAAAGGGAGACAGTGAAGCGCCAAACTACCAACTCTTTAATGTCAGCCTGAGCAAACGTATAGAAGAAAATACAACTTCCGCTTTTGCGCAGGGAGCCAAGGTGTGACAGAACAACATGGTCATAATAACATACTTTGGACGAAGCACATTTCTACGGAATATAATACGATAGATGTATCGCTGACACAATCAGACCCTTTCTTTTTAATATAAAACGCTTCCGACAACTCCCTTATAGTGTGGTCCCTACTTTTGCCAAGAATCAATACTTGTTCAAAGCATGGCCTACTACGACAGGCTTTACAGTGCGCAGGAAGATGGGCGTTGTCACACTTGCCGATGCTATTAGCGTGCTCCCCCAGTCTGTCATTAATACAACGTCCCCTTTGTCCGACGTTTGACTTGCCGCAATCTAGGGGTATCTCCTAGACCACCCCTTCAACGCAGCCCGTGAAATGTTTGGCGTGGTGCTTCTGGCAGCCCCGCGGCCCCTCGCGTGTGATGCGGGGGCACTATTGAGCCAACTTGTTGGGAGCCGAAAAGACAACTGGAATGCCATATCTGGTATACCTTCTTGAGGTTATGGCTCACACGGTGCACATAAGGTACTTTTTCTGGTTTCAATCGCTCCCTTTCCTTCGAGTGCGTTTTCCCACTCGCAGCGGTAGTTTTCAGCTTCTGTAGGAGGGACTCGACCACGGCATTTCAGACAGACTGAGGGTAGCCTGCTTTTAGAAGTCTCTCAAGCTGATGGAAAAAACTCGATCGCCTGCATCACATGCACACATGACTTGCGCAGAGACAATTCCAGGCAAAGTAAGGCGATTCCACGCTTCACAGTCTTAGAGTGCGCTGAGTCATACTTTAGCAATTATTTTTTACCTCGAGGGAGGTACGCAAAGCAAACGTGAAGTAGCGACACTCTCCTCCGCCTTCACTCCTCCTCGTTTCTACTCGTTTTCACGCTCCCTCCTCTACCATGGCGCCACCTACAATGCTTGACGCTCCTCACCACTCCGTAGACGTTAAGTGTTGTTGTTCCTAAGTGTTGTTATTCTTAAGTGTTGTTAGGTGTAGTGACTCATGTATAAAGGTCGACGTGCTTGACCGGCAGCTCAGTCTTTCTACGATCGCCGACTGTTTTCTCGCCGTTGTCGTCGTTTTTTGAGTGTATAGCCTGTTTTTGAGGGCACAGGTTCGCCCAACAAAACGCTAGTTTCGTCATTCACAATTTTGCTGCTATCCTGCTGTCTTTGCCTCGTCGCTACTACGTGACTATATATATATATATATATATATATATATCCTCTCTGCATTTCGTATAATTAAACTTCTCTCTCTCTCTCTCTCTGTTATTCCATCTTCTTCTCTTCTCGTATATATATATATATATATATATATATATATATATATATATATATATATATATATATATATATATATATATATATATGAGAAGAGAAGAAGATGGAATAACAGAGATAGAGAGAGAGAGAGAGAGAGAGAAGTTTAATGATACGAAATGCAGAGAGGTTGGCCTGAGGTATATTCCTCTAGAGACATAATACTTGGTAAACTGGCGGCTCTTTATACGAAGTGTCTATCGACCGCAAGGGTCGAAAAAACTGGAAGAATGCGAACATTAAACTAATCCACAAAAAAGGAAGACGTTAAAGAATTGAAAAATTATAGACCCATTAGCTTACTCACAGTATTAAACAAAATATTTACCAAGATAATCTCCAATAGGATAAGGTCAACACTGGAATTTAGTCAACCAAGGGAACAAGCTGGCGTCAGGAAGGGATACTCTACAATGGACCACATCCATGTTATTAATCAGGTTATCGATAAATCCGCAGAGTACAATAAGCCTCTCTATATAGCTTTCATAGATTACGAAAAAGCGTTTGATTCAGTAGAGATAGCAGCAGTCATAGAGGCATTACGTAATCAAGGAGTACAAAACGCTTACGTAAATACCTTGGAAAATATCTACAGAGGTTCTACAGCTACCTTAATTCTACACAAGAAAAGCAGGAAGATACCTAAAAAGAACGGGGTCAGACAGGAAGACACTATTTCTCCAATGCTATTCACTGCGTGCTTGCAAGAAGTATTCAAGCTATTAAGCTGGGAATGCTTAGGAGTAAGGATCGACGGCGAATATCTCAGCAACCTTCGATTTGCCGATGATATTGTTCTATTCAGCCACAATGCAGACGAGTTACAACAAATGATTCAGGACCTTAACAGAGAAGGTGTAAGAGTGGTGCTTAATATTAATATGCAGAAGACAAAGATAATGACCAATAGATGGGCAAGGAAACAAGAGTTCAGGATGGTGTTCAGGATGAAGTTCAGCCTCTAGAGTCTGTCAATGACTACGTTTACCTAGGTTAATTA
This sequence comes from Dermacentor albipictus, assembly GCF_038994185.2. NCBI lineage: Eukaryota > Metazoa > Arthropoda > Arachnida > Ixodida > Ixodidae > Dermacentor > Dermacentor albipictus. The sequence continues at coordinate 193,442,025 of NC_091822.1, forward strand.
ATCACAGGGAACTCTGATCGTGAGAAGAAAATTCATAGAAGAATAAGAAATGGTTGGATCGCATACGGCAGACATTGCGAGCTCCTCACTGGAAGCTTACCATTATCACTGAAAAGGAAGCTGTACAATCAGTGCATTTTGCCAGGGCTGACATATGGGGAAGAGACTTGGAGACTGACAATGAAGCTTGAGAACAAGTTAAGGACCGCGCAAAGAACGATGGAACGAAGATTGCTAGGCATAACGTTAAGAGACAGAAAGAGAGCCGTTTGGATCAGAGAGCAAACGGGTATAGACGATATTCTGATTGACATCAAAAGAAAAAAAATGGAGCTGGGCAGGTCATGTAATGCGCCGGTTAGATAACCGTTGGACCATTAGAGTTACAGAATAGGTTCCAAGAGAAGGGAAACGCAATCGAGGATGGCAGAAGACTAGGTGGAGCGACGAAATGAGGAAATTCGCGGGCGCTAGTTGGAATCGGTTGGCGCAGGACAGGGGTAATTGGAGATCGCAGGGAGAGGCCTTTGTCCTGCAGTGCACTTAAATCATGCTGCTGCTGCTGCTGCTGCTGCTGATGATGATATAAGCTTTAATAACCGTTGCACTTGAAGAAACTTCGTGCGACCTCGAAGAGTTTTTCACTGAAGTAAGGGTCTTATATGAGTAGTTACAACACCTCATAGTAGGGGACAATACAATTTCGCAGCCCGAGACGTCTCGCACTACCAAGAATCTGGCGTCTCTCGGTGGTGTAATCTCCCTTCGTGTAATTGTCTTACACTTCGCCATCACTATTGGCCTCGAGCTCCACCACTGGAAAAGCTGGCGCCACCGTCGGCGTGACGTGCTAGGAGGGATCACGTGGACATAGCGGCCGCGTCGGCTGCTTCGGGCGCGCCGAAGCGAGCTGAAAACGAGTTTAAATTCCCTCGTACGCTGCGGTTTTCATTTAGTGGCGAAATTTTCCCGCTTCGAGTGTCTCCTTTACAACGCTTGAAAGCACTACAATAGGTAGTGGCTGCCTTTGAAGGCGCGCGACATGGTAGGCTACTGCTCGGTGCCGCAGGGCCGGACGCACGTCACGGAGGCCGGTGTCAGCCTTATTCACACGTAGCCGCAGGACAAGAAGCTGTGTGAAGCTTGGCTCGCGAAACATAAAACCGTCAAACAGTCACCGGCTACAACTCGGGTATGCAGCAAGCACAGACGTGGGGAAGATTTCTGCTACGGCGCCCGGTCTGCGATGTTCTGAAAACGCGCACTGAGACGCACGCCCGAGTCCGCTGCCCGACTAATGTCATGACGGTTTGGTCTATCAACTTGTCGATACTATAGATACTGGCAAGTTCAGTGGAGTGGAAAGGCAGCGGTAAGAAGCACATTTGAAGAAAGCATGGCATATGGTCATGTTTGTGTTATGAATTAATGCACTGGATTACAAAAAAGGAGCAGCGGGAAATTGCACGCTGAGAACGCCGATAAACATACAGTGCGACGCAACTCGAGAAACAGTATCGAATGGTCAAAGAATTTTGAAGAAAAAAAAGATTGAATCGTCGCGACGGCACATCACAGTCCCCGTAGGCGTTGAAGTCTCTACAATGAAATTCTTTTTGAACAGCTCTGATAGCGCCTACGCAACAATGGTTGCTTGTATACTGTCAAATGCTCATATTCTGCGGCCTAAAGCTCATGGCACGGTGCGAAAACGCACGCGCGGAGAAAGCGAAACAGTGCGCGGACAAGCATGCAGACGCGCAGTCGGTCGCTGCGAATATGCGCGATCGCTGCATTGAGGCTTCATTCTATTACGCTTCATTTAGTTATACAAACACTATAAGAATATATTTCACATAGTTTGCTCTCAGCGTTCACCTACATTTCACGCAAGAAGCCGGTTCGGCAGACTCCATCGCGGCGACCGCGCGCAGTGGCGTTCACTCTACGTATTCGGTAAAGAGATAGCGACTGTAAACGATTGTGTGCGTTCAGTTTGCCCAAGATTATTATTTAGACAGTAAGAAACTTTTCTCGTTTCGAAAGTGCTTACAGAAATGTCCGGGAAAGCTCGCGCGTGGTGTTTTCAGTGAGCGCTGACAGCAAAAGCTATGAGGAGCGCGCCACGTGATCCCTCATACTACGCCAGTCAGGCGCTTCCGATAGAGGGCGACTCCGTAACTCCTCGCCGCCAATACTGCTTCGCCTTACCGGCGGAACTGCAGCCCCCCTCTCTCTCTCTCTCTCTCTCTCGTTTTTACTGTGAGCCTGAGTATAAGCGCTGCTGCGCATGACTGCTATTTATTCTGATTTCGAGTGAATCCGGTTTGGCCTAATTTCGGTTACTGAGCGAATTGTATAGTGCTTTTAAATGGTCGATTTGGAGCGGTCACCGAAATCATGGAGCGAGTGCTCGCATTTCACCTATCCGAATCTGCTAGCTGAGAGCGAAAACGCTCCGCGGTGGATCGTACCGGAAGTATGTGCGCACACAAAACGTCACACAAACAGACTTCCGTTCTGTGCGTTTCCATCGTTTCCATGTTACAGTATACTAATAGCACTAGGGTGGCCCTTCTAGCCACCCTAGTAGCACCCTCTGCTCTGTGTTCATGTCCACCAAAATCGCCGTTCCACAGCGAGCGGAAGTGACGTATGCTTCTTGTCCTATTTCCGCCCGAATCCGCGCCTCGGCAGCGGAGCAAGTGAGAGCGATCCGACACGGAGCGAGTTGATCCGAAATGACCAGTGGAAAGCGCGAACCCGCTCCGATCGACCAGCAAAATTTGTATTCGCCGCCGTAGAGCAAAAAATTCTGCTCCAGATCAACCAGTGAGTCTGGTCGCTGCATGACCACTGCATGCAAGTGGCGATGTTTCCATCCCTAGTAAATGTTGTAAATTATTAGAAGAGTTTTTTATTTCTTTTTCGTGTCGTTAGCATTGCTTACTGGAAAGAGAATTAAGCAATACTGAGACACATATCATTAACGTGCATTTCACTCATAGTTGATAAATGACTCTGCCGAAGGGGTCACTGAAGTCCGATGGTCTTTTTGATGTCAGAAAAGCACGTAAGACAATCTGAAGCTAGGCGAACACAGAGCAATTGACACATTCATTGTCTAGGCTTATGCTATCCATACCATTAGAAATAATTGTTAGTTGGCTACCTCTACTCTTTAAAGAATATGATATAGTTTGTCCTGTGTGTATTTCCACTGTTTACAGTGAAAATTAGAAAAAAAATGTTGAAAAGAGAAAATAAGGATGAGGTAGCCGCCTCTGGTGCTTCTAATGCGCTTGTCCTCCTATTATCAGGATTTGCAGGAATAAAGTGAAAGTATGATTTAAAAGCCGTGCACGTCCGCGCCAACGATAATTCGGTAAGCTTTAGCCACAATAAAATTTTAAGTGAAAAGGTAGAAGCAGCTGGGTGACAGAACTCTGGTAATTATATTTTAGGTGAGTGTGTGTATCGAGAGCACCGCCCCCTTCCCCCCCCCCCCCCCCCCCCCTCCCAGGAAAACTTCGGAGAGGGCTTGGGCCCCAAAGCTCTAAGGGATTACACTATTTCAATCCTAGCAGCCGCGCCTTCAAGGTAGTTTCATTACACTGCACAGCGAAGATATCAATTATCTTGGGCATGTATCGCATGTATCGACGCGCATTTTTCTAGCCGCACCCTGTCAATAATGTGAAATGCCGAGTTTACTGCGGCTCCTCTGCGAAATTTTACCGTCATCGCCGTACTCCTGAAGGCAGGGCCGTAACGTTTCGGACGTTGCTGTGAGGATGAGCACTGGCGGGGTCTACCGGCACGCTTGGTCCCTACTCAATTATCAAGTGGTATTTCTTCGGCCGCGCGCTGCCGTAGGCGACCACGGGATGCGCAGGTCGCTCTTTATACAGTAGGTCGTGGCTGGGACACACTGCATATATAGTCGTGACCGCCTCTACAACGAACGCTTCTGCAACGAAATGATCTGTATAATGAAGGAATTATCTCTGCGGTGATCGACCTTTACAACGAAGCGAACTGTATAACGAATAATCGCGGATGCTTCAAGCACTTCGTTGCAAAGGTGTTGGACTTTACGCTTATTATGCCGACACATGCAAAATTTCGAAACCGATTCCTGCGAAGCTGGCTTTTCCGCAAGAAGATATAGAATGGGGCGAAGCCAAACGTGAATGTGCAGAGTTATTGGATTGGCCTTGCAGGCGCCCAAAATGAGTTGGATGTGTTTGGCACGCTCACAATGCTTCGAGGTAAAGAGCTTTTCGTTCCAGCACATGATATCAGGGCCACAGAAGAGAAAAATTGTGCTGGCTCAGTAATTTGCTCTTCTATATTGCCAAACGGATGAGTTCGCCGGAACATACTTCTGGAAAACTAGAAAAGACGCCAGAACGAGAGACGGGCGGCGTCACAACATTGGAGTTCCCGGCCGTGACGTAATTAATTTTGACAGCGCCTGCTCGGTAATAGTTAATTATTTATCACTTGAAGAGATCAAGTAATCATTCCAGCAAGTGTTTGCATGAAAGCTGCGTAAATGTCGCAAAAGTGGCGTGACTTGAACAACTTTCGGTTATGTTTAACATTAATTGTTGCAGTATCCCGGACTCGTTACAAAGCGCAGCCTTTTGTTTGACGCATTCAAGCCTCTATAGGCTATAGAAATGCTGGTGTGGTGTGAATTGTCATGGTGTTTCCTCGTGGATCTCGGCCATTCAGAAAGGGGGTGTCCCTGACGCCTCCTGATCAGTTTTCATAAGTGGTGCCCCAATGATTGATAACTACACCCGTGTGCGGAATATTGCATCGCGGGCTTCGGACTTGTCCTTGTTCCGCTTCGCTGTGCGCATCTTCTTGTGCACCCGTCTCGTTCCACGCTTCCGATACAGTGGCTGTACTTCCGAACAGTGACAAACATTTATGAAAGATGGCGCTCGGGCGGAGCAAGGCTAGATTCGCCTACAGCCTACATCTTCCTCCCCCTACTTAGCTTGAAGTCCATGACGTCAGGTTGACGTATAGGCGTTGCGATACGAGCGCGAAATTAAAAATATATATAATTTTGCAGTCAATATTTTCCCCACCGTTCGTACTGTTGTGATCGGTCGTTCACCTCGCGACAATCCGGCTACGCATAACGAGATTATGGGAAACCGGCAGACGTCCTCGTCAAGGTCGTTCTCAAATAGGATGTTGTATGGCCACCACTGGAGTACCTCGGTCGGGAGAGGTTTGGGCAATTGGCAAGGATACGGTCCCTCGCCTGTCAGCCGCTCAAATTGGCACGTCCACGTCGGAGACGGAGCCAGTGTACGATCACCCATCCCCTGTTTGTGCCATGATGTGCGTGTGTTTCCGACAGAACTTTCTTCGGAGGAAAGGTCAACAAACCTCCGGACTGGTGGGACCTGAGGTCATCGGTCTCCTGACGCCGGATTGGGGGAGGCGACTGAACAATGACCGCGCAAGGGATAAAAAAGAGCGACGGACGGCTGGAGTGATCGGCTGCTACAATTTATTCATGAACTTTTTTTGTAATACTTTGAATTTTCTTGCAAACATGTGATATAAACTTGACGAAAATTAGAAGGCACCGACCAAAAAAGTAAAGATAGAATGACGTTTCGGCTCCCACACGGGAGCCTTGTTCACAATGAGGCAGAACGATATCATTGTATCTCTCTTTAAGTACAGCGCATGGGCGTACCCAGGCATCTTGCATATAGATCGGAGGCAAGCCTCCGTCATCGCAAATAAGCCCATGTGCTGTCGTCGGGATGATCAATGAGTCGAAATAGATCCGCAACTTTGTCCTTTTCTTGTGCAATCACAGGTGTCTCTGCCCAGTTTATGTTGTGTGGGGCAGATAGCGAGTGCTCAGCAAGTGTATTTTGATCTGTGTGCCGGTTTCTGACGTCCCTTTGGCGATCGCGTAACCTTCGTTCATAGTCGCCTGATTGGCCGATATACACAGATGGGCAGTCGGCGCAAGGAATCGAGTACACCACACCAGGAAATTTATCTTTTTTGAGTTTGTCCTTGACTTGGACTAGCTGATTCTTCAGATTTCGAGCTGGTACATACGCGGTCTGTACGTCATACGAACGAAATACATGCGCTAGGGTTTCACTGATGCCTGGCACATAAATTTGTTTGTAAAGCGTCCTGGATATCGGGCCCAGCTCCACGTTTCCTTTCTCCTCCACGAGGAAAGTATATTCCACATCTTCGAATCCCCAGTTGCAACAGTACTATGGTGTCCCTGGAGATGAAACTATAATACCAATGATAAATCAGGTTAGACTGATGTACTGCAGCTGATTTATGAATGAGCTTCGACTTTAATCATTCTCTCCTCATTCATTCATTAAGCAGAAAATATTAACTATTGAAAAGTAAAGATCAAAATTCAATTTTTCAAAATTTCGTGTCACAAGCTCAGCACATGTATGCGTCAGTGTGGCATAGTCACCGATTTCAAATGATATAACATATTTCGACAGTTTTTGTTGCAGGAGAGGTTCTAGAAACTTGCCAAGTTGAATCTTTGGTTACATCAAATTTTAATGCAGCCACTTTATGCCCACAAACAATTAACTAGACATGAGATGCTATCAAAATCCAAAATATGTGATGTTACACTGAGATGGTGCAGAAACCACATGCCTTTCAATTGTTTTGCACCTTCTCATCATGCTACCTTTCCTATAGTAATCAGCCGTTAAGCTGTTGCAGAAGTGTAGTATGCTAATACATGTTCATTTAGCATTTCTGATTAGTGACTCCCTTTAATTGGCAGTTCAACTCGATTGTCTGACAGTGCTAGGTCATGACTTAGGAACAGTTACCGACTTGTTGCTACAAACCAGGTGTATTGCAACTATATTTGAACATGTTGACAGTCCATTTTCCTTGCGCCTTTTCTTTACAGTTGTTTAAATAAGATCTAGCAACAAAGTGATTTACATAGCACTTCACCCTTTTGTCAAAAAATTAATGTACGTATAAAAATTTAAGTTGAGCATGGCAAGGAGAGGCAACTACATGTTATGCATTGCTAAAAAAATAACAGGTGTTAAACCACTTGCAATACTCATAAAATTAAGAAACACAAAAAGCGTTGTGTGCATGTTTGTTTGCACATGTGTATATGTGCCCATGCATGTTCACTTTTTGTGCACAGTTTATCGTAAATCAACAAATCGGTAATAATACCCTACGACTGATGAAAAATGAGGCAATGCAGACTTGCATATTTGTATCACATAGACCTGTTATATTTCCTGCTGGTCAGCAGAAATACAGCATGAACCAATGAAACTTAACGAAATATTTCCACACCACAGCACAAAGCTAACATATGTTTAAAATTGTAAGACATTTTATCAGCGCCCTTAATGTTGGCTTATCAAAGCATCATTATGAATTATTGTAAGCTTCACTTAGGGACCTTAATTTATGCCTAAAGTGTGCAAGTAGTACTAACCCACATCTGGACAACATGCTTCCTACTTTGGCCTCCCATTCTGAGCACTCGTTATTTTGCTTCTGCAGTCTCAAAACTTAAACTGCACTAATTACCATTCCCATGGATTATATTGTACCATGTAGCACATTTGTAAACCTACCTGTACCTGCTGTTTGCATAGAATTAATGTGTTTAATAAATTTAGTTCTCGGCAGTACAATCAAGTTTCTTTTGCTTCCATGCCTTGGTGATTGACAGAGAAACACATATCACCTGTTATACAATTGAAAACAAAAAAATTACATAGGACTATCAAATACAAACAACATAAAATTTATTACAAGAAGTGAGTTGGAGCAGGACATATAAAAATAATCAGAAGCTTTCATGCATGACAGTGCATTTCAACTAGAAGGCAAAATGACATAGACATGGTAAAAGTCACCATATAAAAGTGCAACAACAGCTGATGCTGGACACACATATAAAACTAATGAGTTTGGTAGAAAAAGAACAAAATCTAGTCTGCACTTTTACAACTGGTAAATCTCTCAGCTCTTGTCATTGGTCTGTCATCCGTGTAGCTGCTGCATGCAGTTGAGTGCTCATTAGCACGCTCCATGGAGTTGCGTCATGACCTCAGATAAAAGCTTTCGGTTCCCAAGCATGCCACTGTCTTTTGCTAACAACATTGGGACGTAAAGACAAGAACACAACCACAGAAAAAAAAAGAAGGAAAAGGGGAAGCTCATTAAACAAATGCTCAGAACTAAGTGGCAAGTAAACTTGGGTTGCTAAGCCTTATGCATAAAATTAAAAAGCTAGCGAAAAGCGTCAGCAGAAGTTATAACAATCACAGGCATGTCAATTAATTTGAGATATGTGTAAGTGTACTAAAAAGAGGCAGGTAATGTAATACTTTTCTCTACATATGGACATTAAGACACAGCTACAAGTAACTACAGCTGAAAAATGTAAACTGTAAACCGTCTAATGGATCTCAATATTAAGCTTTGCTTCCACTCCTTATCACACTACACATTCAATCACTCACTGTCTTATGCTTTTATCATTTTAAGGTGTGCCACAGTAGGGACGCTGACACAAATGACAAACAGTTAAAAAAAGATATCTGGCACAACCATTCAAAACTTTGTTTGGTATTGATGCATGAAAAAAATATTTATACTATCAATGAACGTTCTTGAAGGAATAAGAAAGAGAAGGCAGGTGTTTTACTAGCAAATCTGCCTAAATTCAGCTAGCACTAAAATATTTGAATGCCCACATTCCTTGGATATTAACTGCAGTACATAATTCCTTCAGCCATATTGGCTTCAATCTTGTTTTTACATATGTAACAAAGCAGCTGCCAAGCTAAAGAAACCAATGCAGGTTTAGCAATGGCAATGCCTATTATGATGCAGTACAGACTCGCACAGGCATGCCCTCACACCTGCCATGATTTTTCACTGCATGATAAGTTTTAAAGACAGATCAATTTGAATGACAGTGCTGAGCCATAGCAGTCCAGCTCCAATGTTCCAGCTAGTTTTTAAATGTCTCTGTTATCTTGGCACTCTTTCAAGGCAAACTAAAAAGCAACAGCAAAACAGCCTGAACTAGTCTTTCAAACCCATACATTCATTTATTTCACATAAGACAGTCGGTACTGAAGAAAATTAAGGCTATACTTTGCCCTTTTTAATTTTGTGCTGTAACGTCAGTGCCAATATGTCAGTGTGACAGTAGAATATTCAATGTATGTTCTCGTATTGTGTAGCACTGTCATGTAGGAAAAGTTTACGAATCTTGCTAGGTTGAATCTTCTGGTTTCCTTTAGAACGCAATGTAGTCCTTCTTTAACAATAAACAATTAATAAAACCAAGGTTGAAACCAACAAAATCCATGACATCATGGCAAGTTGGTGTGAGAACTTCAGTGTGGCATCATTAGTAGTCTTTCACATTTGTGTTTTTTCTGGCTTTTCATGCCTCCTTCCATGGCAGGAGTCACCAATTTGCTATTGCAGAAGCTCATTTTATGAATATTTAATATTCCTCACTAGTGTCCCTTTAATAAAATACACAGGCCATAATAAGCGCAAACCCAAGAGTTGTTTAGCTGGTTATTTTTCTTATTACTGCACGGAAGTTGATACTGTTGATGAAGTTGGATACAGAATTATACGTAACTTAATTTTAAAGAAATCTAGTAAATAAAATTCATCATCATATTTGTCATATGAAAATACTATGCTTAGAGAGCACTATTGAAGTATAATGAAAATATATATATAGTAAAAATTCCAGAAAATAATGTAATGCCTGTTTAAAATGATGCACAAACAAGCCACAGCAGATTAACAATGTTCCCACTGCAAAAAAGTGACATAGCAGAGGCACTTGATTTCAATATTACACAAACACAAATATTTCTTCTAACTGCCTATGCATTCTTTGGACGTGTGTTTGAATGAGCTAAGAGAATGACTGGTTTGTGAATCCCTGCAAAAAGAGTAAAAGAGGAAGTCAACCAGGCCACGTAGGTAAACAGCACCCACAAATACATTTGAGTTGCATTACAGAGTAAGTGCACATTTTAGTATCAACAAGGGAGCCCAATATAAACAGCTGTTTCAGGTAAATTGCTGGCTCATTCGAGGTTAAATTTCCCACCATATCACAGTGAGTTTTTGTTCATATAATGTACTGACATGTATATATATATATGTATCCATCTGTTTGAACAATAATATATCAGGAGCGCATATAATCTGTCGCAATGCCATATGAAACATGTAGGCTTTATTAGCAGAAAGATTGAGTCATGTCATCGGCTGTCAAGGATAATGAATATTGTTCTGTCTTTAGCAGATGTTTCACCTTCCTAGAACAGGTGGTGCCACTGTTCCTTCCTCTGAGAAGATTACTCTTTTGGCACACTATCACAGCAGGTGACATGTATCTTAGTTACATCATAAATGAAACAGGAGAACATTACGTCTCCTTGTCATGCCAAGCAAAACACATTGTGAAATCCCACTCACATAAAAATAGTAAGTGCAAACAAACCAGCCATTTGCGCAGGAGACCCATTTATAGCAGGCTACTCTGTCAACACAACTTACAGCCCTTTTTATTTTTCAATATCAGTTAATGTGGCAAGATTATTTAGCCATCACTGCAAGCATTATACTGTGTCCAAGCATCTCAAACAGGCAAGTAAAGCTACCTAAGTACCTATGATGGCTGTGTTGAATTAGGTGCGACATAACAAATTGAGCTCGACATATATACTTGTATGCTCAGAAAAAACTGCTCACGACATGAAAGAATGCTTGCACAAGCTATACTGTGAAATGCTGCATTTTTTTTACACAATATTGCAAGGGGAATTCCAGAGAATAATAAGTTAACTTAGGCCAGCTGGCCTTTTCACGAAAGAACACAACTTACATTGAACAGTTGCCATTAAATCTGCAGTGTTTCTACGCTTATACCAAGGGTTATGTGTTGCACACGTTAAATATTTATCACAATGAACATTTTAACCTGTAGTAAAAAGGTCAAGCCACATTATTGAGTGTCCTTGCCAATCTTTGCTATCTCAAGGGCTAAAAGGGTGCATGCCTCACATTTTGTTAAACCAGCTGGCTTTGTCAACACGGCATCTCTTAGCCGTGGCTCATGGATATCAGCATAGAAGCAGCATGACGAGTTGCATTTTAATAATTACTCCTCAATCTTATAGACTAATTAATAAAGATATTTGTATAGTAAATAGGTAATCTTGATATAGATAAAAATATATCACACTGATTTGGTAACCATCACACCTACGTGATACCTTTTATAAACTGGATGACTTTCGTACACTGCATCAACCATCACAGGAAAGCAATGAAATGAGGTGCTCTACTGGCATTCACATGAAGATATCTGTCATGCTGGAGCCCACTAGTTTTAATGAAAGTGGACTTGGAAGTAAACACTCAACTTACGTTATATTACAAATACCTGCAGAAAGTTAATATCATGTGGTCATTTTACAAATTACGAGTTTTGACAGCAATTTAATTGGATGCAAAAACCATTCAACTTACGTTATAGTTCTCCTCACTTGTAACAAACTTGTACTTCTTTGACTTGTACAAATCCCGACGCTTTAGGCAGTTAAGTACAACAAGATCACACAACACAGTGGCCTGTAAAGAAAAAGCAAAGCAAGAAGGATCAAAAGACACTTGAAGACTGCCCTCTCAGCTAAATAAATATACCTAGTTAATACTAAACCGATCTAATAAGCCCGAACATAACAAATTACCATTAATTAGAAAATTAAGATGAGAAGGGGCGCAGTGTGCTAGACAGCGGGTGTGTGCACTATGTTTGTCATACCTGACAGTGCAAAGCTTTTCTTTCCACACTTAGTCATGCCTTTAGTTGATGACTATCCATTCATGATTATACTGCGCTTACTATTACACTGACGATTTAAGGGAAGGACAGGACACGGACGTACTTAGCGCAAACTACCAACTGTTTAATACTGTTAAAGAACGCGGTTATATACAGGACGCGGACGTATGTAGCGAAAACTACCAATTGTTTAATACTGTTAAAGAACGTGCTTATATACAGGGAGATATGTATATAACCGCGTTCTTTAACAGCATTAAACAGTTGGTAGTTTGCGCTAAGTACGTCCGCGTCCTGTCCTTCCCTTAAATCGTCAGTGTAACACTAAGCGCAGTATAATCATGAACGTCCACCAACTAGCCCCCTTCATTGCTTTACTAAATAGATGATGACTACTTGTCTGCTTACCACAACCATTAATCCAAGGCCAGATCCTATGTTGATGGCAATAGGAATGGGGCTGGTTTTGCCAGCCCTGCCTTGAACTAGGATTACAAAGGTGATGCCATATGCCTTCACAAGGCTGCGTTCCTTCTCGTTGTAGTACTTGGGGTACCTGTCAAGAATCAGTGACACATATACAGACCGGCTCAGTCTAATGATCAGTGCATGTTAGTTTCAATGAATTGTAGTTCTTACATTAGCATGGCAGATTTGAGTTTTTGCAGTAATGTTAACATATGTCATGCACTGAAATAATGACAGTGGTTTATGACATGTGCCAGCATTACATGACATGAAGTGTCATAGAAAGTTGTTTAATTGTGCCATGAAAGATGAAGCAACAAAATGAATCGGCAGATGAAATACAATAGTTCACCTAAAATTCCAACCCTTGGCTAGGGCTGCCTTGGGGTCATCAAGACGAAGAAAAGAATAGCTGGGCACACAGTACTTGACATCGAAGTCCAGGTCGCAATCCCACGATATAAGCACCTGTATTACACCACCCTATAAACAAAAAGACAAACAAGGAAGTATACATTACATTAGACTTGCAATTGAAATAAATGCTTGGTACATGTGAGGACAAAGTTTCATAGCTTAGCTTCAATAAGCTGTATGCCTCTTAGGTGCTAGAAAGCCCTGTGTAAATTCTGTCACTTATTTGCTTTTAACATTTTGCCACTTCTCTGAATACCACTAAGAGTCTGGAATGGGTGGCCTTGTGCCACACATCACACATGCATTCGTGAGCTTTATACCTTCATGCTGCAGTTCTCGGTACTGAACTTTGCCGATGCCATACCAGAAGCTCTCCATTCTTTCATTCATACAAGAAAACTGGTACACAGTGGTACCATGTCATTGGCATAATCCATCAAATGTGAAAAGCCATCATGATGCAACCAAGGACACCAGCTGACTAGAACAATCAGAGAAATTTGTAGACAAGACCTTTTTAGGGATCTTTTAGGCTGATCAATTAAATGACACTTAGCGCTTAACTTCAAGTCCTCGAAATTCTTTAAAAGACAAAGCACATGTATGTAGTGAGTACAGCACCACAGAAGTTGGCAGTCATAATAAACTTTACAAAACAAAAGTTTCTGTTGTCAATATGGAACATGCAAAAGGCACAAAAATGTAGCCACGTTACCTTAGTACCAATATCATCAAAATCTTCACCTGCAGCATCTAACATGTCATCAATGCGAAACACCGGGCAGTGGGCATCCTTTTCAGGATGATACCGGCAGTATTTGAGATATGTTGAATTTTCAACATCGCGGACATTGCTCCTGCAAGTGGAATGTGACTGAAATCAGGAATGTGTGCTGCTGCCTATTTCAGGACTCTCACATAATACAACAGTACTGCACAGCCCACGTAATTTTTTTCTTTAAAAGAAAATGCAAGCATAAAAAGAGCAAGTGGAAATGTAAATGTACACATGCAATGTAATTGCCCATTCATTTTTTTCACAAATTTGAATATAATCACACATTAACTTCTGCCATAGCTGTTCTGCAGAGTTGTAAATACGCACTTTAACTCATTCGTTACCACACCTATAAAAATCGATCAATTTGATTGACAGTTTTTTTATGTCCTGTTAAAAATTTTAGTTTGAATTCTTTTACCAGCAATGTCATGCATAATCTCAAATGACTGAAATTGAACTATTTGTCAGATTTGTCCATTTTTGGCAAACTGGGGAGTATAGAAAAATAAAAATTCGTCCGAAAGAATTGTCGTAGCTGGCTGCCAGTGCTCCTAGCACTTCCAAAATAGAATGATGCAACATATGTGCCTTGGTCTACTCGGCAAAATTTTAAATGATGGCAGCAGTGAAGACACAGAAGCTTCTGTCAGGCTGTCTAATTTTCCAATCTGACATCTAGTCTGTTTTAATGATGTCTCAAACAAAGATAGATGCTGATGGGTGCATGCTGTATTGATAATTGTGGTTAACCAATATTAAGTGCAATGTTATTGCTCCCCTTGTGGGCTGCTTTTATCCAGCAGCATTTCGACAGGGTATATAGAAATTATTACAAGCAATTCTTCCGATCACGTGGAGTTTCCACACACAAAAGAGCACGCAGTCCATTTCAGACCGATCTGTGACCAAAGCTTGACTAGCAGTCTAATGTCTTACATTCTGAACACCGCCTGTACAAGCAAATTTATGAATTATTGTACAATATTGTGCTACACTCCACGTTACTGTACAGCACTGTACAGGAACTGAACATAGCACATGGAGGCTCCAGTGCCAGTCAAAGGCACACTAGACCACATTGCTTATACAGAAAATTTGATTGAATACAGTAATCAATTATAAGGAAGCTTCTGCATGTTCTCTGACTCTGACCTGACAATCATTGCTCCGCAAGCCTAAATAATGCAGTAAAGAACTAACCAGGTGCCTGCTGCAAGGAGTAGCAAATGCTGCCTGTGCAATGGACTCTTACTTGTTTTGACATTTACAAAGCTACTGCTTTCCTCCATAGCGTGGGAATCACTATGGCTAGGATTGATGCCAAGAAATATTCATAAACTTTTTTGCCTAATACAACTTTTGTTTGTAAAGTTTCGAGACTGATTTATTTTCTTCTTTAGAAATGATTCCCCAAAACAAATGTTGGTGCATATGTGACAAATGTTGGTGCATATATGTAGCACCATCTTTTCGGGCTAACATGAGCTATTTATGTTAATTGCTGTGGCAGCCGCTAAATGGCACTACATGTACAAAAATATGTTGTCACTAGTCTGCGCATTCTCCTGTGAGTGAATGTGGAGAGATGTAAACATAAAATTCTGTATGAAGCTTGGCAAGACAGCCACACAGACATGCGAGCTCCTTCGTGACGCTTACGGCAACGAGACATTATCGCGGGCGCGAGTTTTCGAGTGGCACAAGAGGTCCATTTTGGGGGGAACGTCGGTGGAAGACGACACAAGGTAGGGGTGCCCTGCAACCTCACGGAATGAGAACAACGTGGCTCGGATCAAGGAGATCATACAGCAAGACCGCACCATTACAGTCCGCGTGCTATCGGATGCTCTCGACATTAGTAAGACAACATGCCACCAAATTTTGCATGAGAACTTGGGGAAACGAAAGCTGAATGCCAGACTTGTGCTGCACTCCCTCACTCAGAACCAGAAGGACACGCGGCCATCAGTCAGCGCTGATTTGCTCTCCGAGGCAGAGAAGGATGCTGCATTCATTGACAGCATCATTGCTGAAGACGAAACATGGTGTTTTCAATACGATCCTCAAAGAGGCAGAGCGCCGAATGGCAGTCCACAACCTCTCTGGCATCGAGAAAGATGCAGCAACAGAAGACCAAAACAAAGACGATGCTGATAGTTTTTTTCGGTGCCAGAGGTGTCATACACCACAAGTTCATCTCACAAGGGCAGATGGTGAATCAGGAGTTTTATATCCGCATGCTCAAACACATGCGTGATGCACTGCGACGCCGTCGCCCTGACTAATGGGTATCTGGACAATGGAGCCTTCTCCACGATAATGCAAGGCCACACACTGCTCTTAGCGTGACAAAATTTCTTGCCAAGCACAGCATTACTGTACTTTCCCATCCGCCGTACTCGCCTGACCTCTCCCTATGCGATTTTTTCCTGTTTACTTGTGTGAAGAGGGCCCTAAAAGGTCGCTGGATGGGGAGCATGGAGGCCATTCAAGATGCCACGACAAAGGAGCTGACAGCCCTGCCAAAAGAAGTGTTTTCCAACTGTTTCCAAGACCTCAAGAAGCGTTGGAAGCTGTGTATAGACTGCAAGCGAGACTATTACGAAGGGGTGTGGCACAAATGATTTCAATGTTAAACACATTTTTTTAATGGACTCAGTCTCAAAATGTTGTATGACTTACAAAAGTTAGGAACGAGGAGCCACGTGCATATATTTTGTATACAATTAAGTTTTCTTTTGCTTTCAGTACTTATATTACAATCGTCAAATTATTACTTTCATTTGTGTTGCATGAGGCGCTTGTATGAAGCTTCACATGAAAATTCTCAAAAACTCTCAGCAATGACTACCAATATACATCCATTCAAAACATCATTGATCAGGCTATAGTTTTATGTACGATGGTATATATTGCAACTACTATGCCTTGAAAGGAAGTGTTAAACATAAAAGCACCGAAAATTAGCATATTTCTAGCGGTAAGGAAAGAGCTAAATGACACACCAAAATGTTTGCTTGAGAATAAGATATATAAGCAGTTACGTTTTGCAGTGCTTTAGGATGCACTAGATGCAGCAGAAATCAAATGTGCATATTGTGTGCATACACAATATGTAAAGTTTGTAAAGCGGAACACTGGAAGCTTAGCTCATGAATACCCTAACCATTCTTATGAGCCATACAAGACATGAAGAGGGGTGATGGTAACACTACGAGAAGTTAGCGGCAGATACTGGGTGCTTGCCTTCTAACATGGAAAAGAGAAAATTCGATGTAGTTCTTGATGAGCACCGTAAAGTTTCGAACACCAGACAGCAGTGCTGTGCCATCCCTCCTGCAAAGACATAATAAACACAAATCATAATAATGACAGGTGTGCATTTTTACCAGACTTTCACTCATTCCAGCATTTTCACAGCGAGTTTCCGCACTCATCGAGCGGGATGTGTTCATGTTTACCTGTGCACGCGTGACACCGTGCATGTCAGTTTAGTTAAAACGCATTGGCAGGCTAGTTGGTTTGGATCCATGATATAAAGTGTAAGTGCAACTGAACAAGGATGTAGAAATAAGCAGACACACAAAGACAGCGCTGTCCCTATCTGTCTGTTCCTTCCCACGTCCTTACTCTGTCATGCTTATACATTCTATCATTGTTAATTTAGTTAGTAAGTGAATGTTTACAAGTTTACACGGCCGCTAAAACTACTATCCTTACTTTGTACAGCTATCCACTAATTTGCTATCGCAATCAGTGCTTCGCCTTTCAGGCGAAACTGTGACATATTATTTTTTCTTACTTTCTGAAATTCCGAATTTTGGGGATCACCTTAGAATTGAGGCCGGCTTAGATTTGAATAAATACAATATGTGGCTAGAGAAGCTGCCACTGAAAAATAATCTTCTGCCTAAATTTGTAAATTTTTCTTAAAATGAAGTACATATTGTAAGTATAAAAATTACTCAAACTCTAACAAGATATGTAGAAACTAATACAAGTGAATAGAAAAAAAATTATTGTACCTACAAACCAAAAAGTTTCTTTTTTTTATTATGGGCTGTTCTTGAAAATATTGCTTCAAAGGGTTGCTATAAGCCATACTGAACTAAAGTTTTTGTGCAAGAACAGAGAACTTTACAATAGGGGCCCCAAAAGTTTGGGGCCCCAAGGAGCTTTGCAGGTGTTAGCGTTGGGGCATGCAGGAGTAAAGAGATTTAGAATAGGGCTTCGCGTTTGTGGATAGCGTATTGTGCTTGCAGTGCCACTAAAGTGTCAAAGAAAAGCTATCATAAATAATTAAATAATATATACCATTTTATGATAAGAAGAGTAATTTTTACATTCAAGTTTCCACATTAAATTACAATTTAGAGGTTATTCTATTAGCAGCGAGCAATTTGTTGCCCTTAGTTTTGAGTAATCAACTTTACGTGTCTCCACCAGCCAAGCTAAGCCGTGTTAGGCCTACGAGCCATGAAATCGACTAT
Source organism: Dermacentor albipictus (assembly GCF_038994185.2). Taxonomy (NCBI): domain Eukaryota; kingdom Metazoa; phylum Arthropoda; class Arachnida; order Ixodida; family Ixodidae; genus Dermacentor; species Dermacentor albipictus. Next base: position 193,460,092 of record NC_091822.1, read on the forward strand.
TGAATTTGGAATCAGTGGCATCTAATGAATCAATCTTCATAACACATGCTGGTTGAGAGAAAGCGATAACCACAGTCACTTCACAGAACTTCACGTGTTACCATGAATCGAACCCAGTTTGGTGCTAGGTTAGAGACATCACTTCGATGGGTGCCGCCATGTTTGTTGATGTTGATGCAAAGCTTTTGGGGCTCCCGCCAAAACAGTGTAATAGCTTGCCTGACGGGAAACCCAAATGCAATTCACATCTCACGCATGCACAGAGGCTTTGATGCTATTTCTTTGGGGCCCCAAATGTTTGTGGCCACTATTCTAAAGCTCTCTAATCTGAGATGGTAAAGGGCCCTGTCACTTCATGTTTGGCATGAAATTACACATGTGGATTATGTTACTACCAGCCTTTTTGTAAAGGCACCCTCTGTAGGCATTAAGTTCAAGGAAACTAGAGTTTAAAAAAATAAATTATGGGGTTTTACATACAAAAACCACAACATGATTATGAGGCACACTGTGGTGGAGGACTCCGGAATAATTTGAACCACCTGGGTTCTTTGATGTGCACCTACATCTAGGTAATGGGTGTTCTCCCATTTCACCCCCATTTAAATGCGGCAGCCATGGCCAGAAATTAGAGTGTGCCTAGTATTATAGCTGAGCCTCGCTTGTTACAACAGAGTCGCATTTGATATATGAAATACTTTCAATGTTTGTTATAATCACATATTTGTTAAAGGATGATATTGATGAGAGATGTTTTCAACTTACTTCATTATATCCACTTATTCGTTACACACAATAATTTGTTATATTGACGTTCAACTGTGTAATAGACCGCCTGAATAAAAAGATGAGGTTGGTTGATTTGGTACAGCAAAAAAAAAGCTCAGAAGTGAGTTGTGTACAATATGAATGCTGCTTGCAAAAAAGCATACACAGTCGAATCTTGCAAGCTGTAACTTTTTTACGCTTGAAGAAAGCAGAAATAAAAGAATGCTCACAAGGGTCCGAAGTCTTGCTCTACAGGACACCAGCCCGAAATTTCACACACATGCAGTGTATCATTTGGCTTGGCTGCCCTTACACAACGTCCTGTCATGACACCTGCATCATGCAAAGCCCAAGTAATATGTCAGAAAAACAAAACATTGGAAATTGGCCTCCTCATACACCAACAACTGACAAAACTGCATTATGTTGCTCACTTGCTGCAAACTAGATTATAACCGTTTTAGCTCACAATTTTTATTCCTTTTACTATGGCACTAAAATGATGGCAAGACTAGCTACTGGACAAACACACACCATTACTCCTAATTCATGTTTATTTTTTTTTAATTATGGGGTTTTAGTGCCAAAACCACGATCTGATTATGAGGCATGACATAGTGAGAGACTCAGGAAAAATCTGGACCACCATGGGTTCTTAAACGTGCACATAAACCTAAGTACATGGGTGTTGTCTCATTTCGCCCCCATCGAAATGCGGCCACCGGGGTCGGGGTTTGAACCCGTAACATTGTGCCTAGCAGCCCAATGCCATAGCCACTAAGCAACCATGGCGGGTCCCCATGTTTTTTGTCAAAATGTACTGTTGGGCGAGCTGGTCTGCCATAGCCTGCAAATGAAGCCAGATAACATGGAGAACAAAGAAAAAAAAACTCTCTGTCCTGCTTTTTCTTATGTATGTGATTTGTGTGCTATTAGTTATTCAATATAATAATTATAAGTGAATAGAATGTCGAGCTTCCGCTACAAAGCAGCTAGGGGTAGTTGGTTTTAAATTGTTATTTTGCCGTTTCCTTTGTACTCAAATTTCAAATTAGGACATTGTAATCAATAAAAATAAATTATTGCTGACTGCATGGAGCGATGTATTGTCTTTAACGTACACATAATGCATGTCACAAAATAAGAGTATTAGATGGTAGTCATTGTGTCATGGTTCTCTTCCTCCGTTCTCCGCTGTCTTATATCATGTGACTCATGGACAGGAATGCTGGCAATTTACTATTGCAATATTTGGCAGTTGCTAATGGAAAGCCCTTCGTGCAAATAAGAACAATGAAACAGCCACGTAAGGGTGGCAGCACAAGACCTACCATTTCCAATTAAGAGCGGCTTTCCTGGTGTACAGGATGTGGTATCATTCTCAGACTTGCAGTGGGCGTCTTTAACTTCTGGGTCCTAGAATGGTCACCACACAAAATGATACTACATTTGAAGACTAAAAAAAAAAAGGTTGCAGTTCTACCTTAGAGGCAAAGCAGTGATTGCAATAGCAAATTATTAGACAGCTATGCGCAGTAAGGTTAGTATGTTATCAGATGAATAAATTGCTGTTGATATTCACTTACTAACTAAATTAACTAGCATGGTCATGCATGCACAGACAAACATGAACACATCTCACTCGATGACTGTGGACACTCGCTGTCAGAACGCTCGTGTGATGAAGAGTGGCAGCAGCAGCGAGCAAATTCCCCTTCGTGCTGTCTCTCGCTTCAATGTGAACTATGCGAGAACACAGCACACACGAAGCCACCAGCTATGTCCGGTCAGCTAGTCTTCAAACCCACTACAGATTACCTGCGAGATAGGATGCGCGTGGCTGCTCTCAGCCGCTCCATGCGCAGCGGCTGTGGTAGTAGAACCGGACATGTGTGCTACGCCCCCCCCCCCCCCCCTCCTTCCTAGCGTACACACATCTCCCTGCTCCAACCTTGTGCGTGTGAAAAGTTGGCATTCCTTCTCCCCACAGTTTGTTCCCTTGCGCACGCCAAGCCACCATCCTCCTCGGCTCACCCTCGCACCTATGGCATACGGCCTCGACCTTATCGCACATGGGCTTAATACAGAACATCACGGCAACGCCGACAGTGGAAATTGGCCAGGAGGTGTCCATATAGTTGCTATCACAATAATAACTGAATGGCTGCACATGATCAAGACAAATGTCGCTAATACTCTTACAACTCCCTCAGCACTGGGCCACATTAAGCAAATTATCTTGAAGACATACATCATTTCATGCAGATGACCGAGGCCAGAAACAGTCAGTTGCTATCACATCAAATCACTTTTCGCAGCCATCTGAGATGATAGCAGCCGACTTTTTCTAGCCTTAGTTATCTGCATGAAATTTGCTAATGAACCTGGACTAAGGTTTACATGAAATAAAGTTGTTCTCTCTCTCTCAGATGGCCAAGACTCTGTGTGCAGACTAGGATACTTTTTGATCATCATTAATAGCAACATAAACCATTAAAGCACATGCTCACCTCCGGACACGTCTTTATTTCTTGGCTAGGTGTTATAATCAAGTTCGTAGTCACAAAAAACTGGTTGCTTTCCTGCAAACAGACAGTTCAAGCATAAATTGATTGCATTCTTGCTTGTTTCATTAACATTTATAGGAAGCTCGTTGACACAAAAATATAGCCCTAATGGCAATAAAAATTTGCGGTTTTAAAATGTGCAACATTACAATAATCTTTTTGAAACATTGTAGCTACGTGGACAATGTAACTGATCTATTTATGCCAAGGTCTGCAGCTATGAGTTTTAGGTTGCACAGTGTAGGGTGGAAACATAATTGTTTGCAGAGCTCCATTCTTTACCTCATGCTCAAGCTGCAATGAAATTTAAAACATTTTTATTGTACCCTCAGGATTAGAGGTATTAAAGAGGGGAGTGGGCAAAATACAAACAAACACAGAAATAACAAAATAAGGCAGCAAGAGATAACGATTAAGGTCAAGTCAAGACAGGAGCGATGATGAAATTTTGCATTGTCTTCAATCCCCATAACCATGCCGGGAAGGAGGTTCCATTCTTGAGAAGTCCTAGGAATGAAAGACTCATGACAGGCTCTAGTGTGGCACTACAGTATTCCAAGCTTATGGCGATATCAGTGTGAGATGAAATGTGTGTTGGGGGAGAAATAAGATTTCTACGCAGATAGGTATTCTGGAAGTATAACATGTGAAACGGAGGAAGGCAAGAGCACTTACGATGGATAGAAAGTGGAGGAAGTTGCAAGGTGTTCTTCATGGAAGTTATGCTTGCTGAATGACTATAATTGCACTTTTTCATGATTCCTACATTCCCAAAGCTTCTGTGAGAAGCTCAGCTTCACCAAATGTTCTCGTTGGAGTAAATAAGCCATGTCCTTAACTAAAGCTTGGAAGTCATTTAATATGAATTATATAAACTTGAGTAGAATTTTGTTGTGAGAAAAACTTAAATTATGAGGTTTTATGTGCCAAAGGCACTTTCTGATTACGAGGCACACGAGAGTGGAGGACTCCGGAAATTTCGACCACATGGGGTTCTTTAAAGAGCCATTCACTAGGTCTGGCCATTTTGAGCTGACAAGTGCAGTGCACACATTGTGCGATAAAAATCGTGCCTGCAAAGTGTTACATTGCTAAATGCTGCGGAGGGGCCTGAAATTTCAATCTGAACGCCGTTTCCCTCTTCACTCGCGGCGAATCCACCCGGAGAAGGATGGTGCCGTAGTCGGGCTCCTGTGCCTACGTAATCGTGTCCACAGTGTGACGTCGCTCGTGATGACACATGACTTCGAGAATTATTCAAGACATCTGTTATCTGTGCGATCTGTTGCTTGAATTGACGAATTGAAGTTTAGAGAAATAATAAAACGCACAAATGGAACGTATGCGTGTTTTCTGCTTTACTTCACACCGAAGCAAGAGAGATGTACTTCCGCTTCGTCTGCTTTTTCCCACAGTTGTGCAGTCACATGCGCAGGTACCGAAACTATGCCATTTTCTACCGTGTTCCAGTGTGTGATCACGCTGTGCAGTCCACTTGTTCTGCCTCAGTATTTGTGTAGCACTGCATTATACCACTGGTCATGTTTCATTGTGCACAGCGTGCAACATTGTGCACTGCGCGAACGAGACAACAACTCGTGCACGATGCCGTCGGCAAAAATGAGAAGTGAAAAAAGAAAAAAAAATCTAGGAGCAAAAAAAAAAATGAAGGTGGGGCCTGTGACGTATGCGTTATGAGATCCTTGAGGTCCGGTATGGGAGAACGCAGGAAAGGAAGTTCGCTTGCGTAGGCTAGATGGGGCGAGTAGAGAAAGCGTCTTGCTTCGCGGTGGAGCCCGCCTGCTGAAATAATGGGTTCTAGGCACTGAAATATTTCTATCTCGGCTATTAATGAGCCGATATGAAAAAAAATTTGCAGCAGAATGCTTCCTAGAGGACACGTAACATCTTCCAGCGTATAACCAAAATTTGCCATGGGGCCTGGTGAGGGGCCCTTTAACGTGCACCTAAATCTAAGTACACGGGTGTTTTCGCATTTCGCCCACATCGGAATGCGGCCGCTGTGGCCAGTATTCGATCCCGTGACCTCGTGCTCAGAAGCCCAGCACCATAGCCACTGAGCAACCACGGCGGGTCATGAGAAAAACTTCAATCAACCCTGATATATTATGTCGGTCACCAGTGACTGAAGGAATCATACTGTTCATGTCCCTACCCTAAGGTGAAGGTGCCATGTGTAGCTTGTGTTAAGATATTTCATCACAGCTAATACGCACATGGGGTAATTAATTTCACGAAAACGAATGCATCAAATACTGCTAGATAATTAGGTGTTCTTTTGCCTACAGAAGTCACATTTAAACACGCTACAGTCCAAACGGAAACTCATTTTTGATGCGTCTCTGTTCTGTGCAAGAATTTGCATCCAAGAGCTCAGCATAAACATTCTTTTTCTCTGTGTACCATGCATGAGGCTGAACAAAAGCATTGTCTACTCTTTCATGGCAACACACATCATTTACTATGTTATACAGTCAACATGAGCATGTTCATTCATGATTTTCCCGTTTGTTTAATCTAAGCCCATCTAGTGCTGTAGTGCTTCTAAATGTGTCTGGCAGTCCACAATTAATTAGCCCATCTTCATTCATCCATTTATATACTCTTTGCATGTTCATAACTCTAGGCTGTTTTATAGCAGCTTCCAAACAAATATACTTCATTATAGGAAAGTATATTGTCATCCTTTCAAGAGTAACATGAAGCTACAAAGGACAGATGACAGTCTTCCTTTTTATAAAACTTCCTCCATCAAATCAAATAAAGAAACACATTAATTCAAAAGAATGAAGGTTTTTATGCTAATATTCATAGATTAGCTACTGGAATACACAGGCAGATCCAGGGGGGGGGGGAGGCAAGGAGAGAAACATGGTGCATGCCTTCCGTCGACAGCCCTCGAGGCCGTTACGGGTTCCGGCTTGCACTTGTTTCCGGCAATCCACTTACTGCTACAAGCACTTGCGACTCTGCTGATCAGCGCTGCGACAGTAGAGAGGAGCTTTTCTACTTTTCGTCAGCTGAAAACTTGTATTCGGTCAGTGATGTGCGAAGAGCGATTGCTAGGCCTTGCTTGCGTTCCATTCACCTGGGCATTGCTATTGACGCGAATCAAGTGGATGAGCAATTCACTCGTGGTGGCAACCGTAGGTTGCTACTGTCTATAATTCATATAATTCAGAAGGTTATAAATGAGCAACAAGGGCTTTCAATTTTCTGGTATAATTGTGCCTTACCTTATGAAAACTTTACTCATTTTATGTCAGTCATTGCTGAGTTTATACCTGCTAAAGAGTTCCTGAATTTCATCTTAGGGTAGAAAATGTTTTCATTAGAGAGTTTTAGCATGTCCGGTATTTCACTAAATGCTGACAGATTGGGCGGGATAGCATCTGAGCAGGAGCACAAACATGAGTGGCCTGTAGGGTGCAGCCATCTAGTGGCGCAGAGCTCAACCTGACAAACACAGAGCTATTACTACACTCACCAAGTCTATTCTACTTCGCTGATGGTGTAAATTTTCAGCAGCGGCATAATGTTCACGATTATGCCGCTGCTGAAAATTTACAACAGCAGCGATAAGATTTTGCATTGGAGAGATTGTGTCTCCTTGCCTGACCCATTTCCTGATAGGTAATTTTCTCATGGAGAACAAGGCAGCTGTAGAATCTTTGTAGATATTTCCCAAGATATTCATATATGCCTCCAGTACTCCTTGATTACCAATGCCTCCATGACCATTGGTATCTCTACCGAATGAAATGCCTTCTCATAATCTATGAAAGCCATATGAAGAGCTTTATTGTACTCTGCAGATTTCTCAGCTACCTCACGGACGACATGGACATTATCCATTGCAGAACATCTCTTCCTGAAGCCAACCTGTTCTCTTGGTTGATTGAAACAATGCCTCCTCATTTTGTTGTTGTTATCATCATCATCATCATCTATTTATTTATTTGAACCTCAAGGGTCCCTGGCATTATTATTATTATTATTATTATTATTATTATTATTATTATTATTATTATTATTATTATTATTATTATTATTAGTATTATTATTATTATTATTATTATTATGCCAGATATGGTCAATCAGAAGATTCACCACCCTTTCCTATTGTCCTTTCCTACTCTTCCTCATCGGCTAGCATTCACACCTGCTTTACAGTCATGGGGGAGAGTACCATCTGGGTGACGCCTTACGATGGAAGTTGGAGGAAGTAATCATTTTGTTAAGTTGTGCATTGATCTATGGGGCCATGCTCTGTATCCCTCATGATCATCATATTGGTTGTCATGCTGTATGTTGAAGAGACGTGGTCTTTTCTGGGAAGGCGTCCCCATTCATAGCACCGTAGCATTACGTGCGCTACCAATCGGGACGTGTCACAGTGACGCTGCTGCTGCAGGCAGTGGATTTAAAATGTGCCACACAAGTACTGTGTGGCGACAGTGGCATTGCTTTGATATGCCATGGCGAAATGCTCAAATCATGTAGTGACTCTTAACTGCAACATTGCAAGCTCCTGGGAAAGGCAGTGAAACTGTATAACAGGAATATGAAATGAGAGGTTAGAGGTAGTTAATATGGCAATAAATTGTTTTGAAGCAGGTTTTGGTGTAATTCAAATCAAAAAGCCCAAGAATGCCCAGATTTCAAAAGAAAACAGACATGAGCGAGAACCGGTGCCGTTTTACTGCTGCAGCAAAGACAGCTTGACAGTTGTCTCGGACCATGCCATTTACACACGCAAAATGCTTTCATCAACAACCATGCCATGCAACATGAATGTGACAACATACAGAACTTTATACGTCCAGCAAAAGACGGTAGTCAGCTGAATTACCACTGCGAACAGCGAAAAAACCTGCCATAGGATGCCTTGATGCTAGCGCCTAAGATGTTGATCCAGCGAGTGACGCTCCAGCATTTTGCAAATGCAAAAAGCGACGTGCCGTGGATGAAGAGAGAGCTGAAAGGGGTACGAATAAAAAAATACCCAACAGACAGGTGATATAAGAGGGACAGAGCGTCTACTGCTTCTCCACTGGAATAGCAGTGGCGGGTGCTCAGATGCACCTCATGACATAAGCAGTCATAACATCTAGGTAGCATCACGTTGTGGAAACTCGCTGAACTAAGGTGCACCAACGGCTCCCATTGGGGAGCAAGCAATTGTGCTGGCACTGCAAAAATAGAGGAGGCAATGATTGAAGACAAGTCTTGCCTTGATTCTGTTGAAAATTATCTATTGGTGACTACAGACTTGATGCGAAACCTGATTGTGGCTTCATGAACGACATTTGTGAATGTTTATCATCAGAGTGCTGAACTTGCTTTCACCTTTGCGCATCCTTCTTGCTATGTCATCATCATCCCTCATCACATCTTTATGTCCCCGTTCCCCCTCACCCTGTGCAGAGTAGCAGGCTAGAGCACCTTAGCTCAGGCCGACCTCACTGCCTTCTTTCAATTAAATTATCTCTCTCTATCTAAGCGAATATTTTATACAATACTGAAAACAAGCTAACGGGCCTGTAATACTTTGATTCTTTAATGTCCCCTTTCTTATGGATTAGTATAATGTTGGCATACTTCCAGCTCTCTGGTACACTTGAAGTCATGAGGCATTGCGTATAAAGGGCTACAAGCTTTTCAAGCATAATATCTTTTCCATCTTTCATTAAATCGACTGTTATTCCATCTTCTCCTGCAGCTTTTCCCCGGGACATGTCTTGCAAGGTCCTTCTAACTTCATCGCTAGTTGCAGAAGCCCTATGTCTTGTTCATCAATAGTTTTAATGAAGGTTGCCTGGCTGCTCTGGGTACTGTACAGAGTCAGTATAGAATCCTTCTGCTGCTCTTAATATATCATCGAAATTGCTGATGACATTATCCTGTTTATCTTTCAGTGCATACATCTTGCCTTTTTTTATGCCAGGTTTTCTTCCCACTGATTTCATGCTGTGGCCATTTTTTACTGCTTCCTCAACCTTGATGACTTTATACTTTTGAATATTGCTTACCATTTTCTTGTTCATCCACTTTGACATTTCAGCAAATTCTATCTGATCTCTTGAGCCACTGAGGTCCTAATTGTTAGTTGAGAGAGCTCACCTTATGGTTGCCTTGGTGCTTTACCTCCTATGCCAATTGCTACTTCTGAAATTGGCCTACTTATGGCTTCATTCATTACCTTTATGTCATCTTAATCTTTCTGTTCTAATGCTGCATTTTTGTTTGTGAGCACCAGCCTTAATTTGTCTGCCTTTACTTTTACTTAGTCTAGATTGGTCAGTTTCTTCTTTATTAATTTTACACATCATCTTTTCAAATTGAGAGAAATCCTACACCTCAATAACCTATGATCAATGCCCTTTACCCTATTTAGCACTTCGACATTATGCATTAAGTTGGGATCGGCAGAGAGTACGAAATGTATTTCGTGTCTTGTTTGTCCATTAAGGCTTTTCCAGGTCCATTTCCTGTTGCTGTTCTTCCTGATCAGGGTATTCATTATTTGGAGCCTATTCTTTTCCATGAATTATACCAACATCTCTCCTCTACTAGAATCGACACTGTAGTTGCCAATTGCTTGTTTCCCATCCTGTTTTCTCCCACTTTTGCACTGAAGACGCCTATGACTACAGTATACTGAGTTTGGACCTTCGTCGTTGCTATTTTCAACATCTTCATAAATACTGTTCTATTTCTTTATCATCATGACTGGAGGTAGGAGCTTAGGCTTATACTACCTTTGATCTATATCTCCTATTTAGCTTTATTATGATTATTAATCTCTCATTAATGCTATAGAATTCATCAGTGTTGCCTGTAACGTCCGTATAAATTAGTTATCCTACCCTGTATTCTCTCTTATCTGGAAGACCTCTGTAGCAGAGGACGTGGCCATTAGTCAGCACTGTATAAGTCTCACCAGTTCTCCTACACTCACTAAGGTCAATAATACCCTGGCTAACGCCTGATAATTCCTCAAAGAGACCTGTTAAAACCAGCCAAAATCAGGAGGGTTCACATGTTAAATGTTATGAGGTTCAGTTTCCAGAGATGGCCTGTCTGGATCCAGACATTGTTAGCACCCTCTGCAGTGTCACAAGTCCGACCGATGATTTGGTCAGGTGCTCCGCAGCCAATGAGAATGTGAGGGGCAAGGGTTAATCGCAAGAGTCACAAAGGAGGTAGTGGCCAAATACTGCATCAGGAAGGCCAATTCTTGTTCTGGTGTGAGAGGTACAATGGCGGTGCTGTTTCAGCTGACACATAAGTTTGCCTTAATGTTATTTTTGAACGTGCACTAAAAATTTTTTTAGGTGTCTCTTCTCATTCCCTGAAACTGCAACTCATGACCACCACTGAAACCGCAACCCCCCCACCCCCCACCCCCCTCTTTCTAAGTTCAGTTTGGCAATGGCCCCTTCCCCTAAAGGCTACCCTGGATCTGCCCTTGCTGGATTATACGTTTTAGAAAGCAACAGGGCCAGTATATGTCCCATCCATCCCACTGCACAGGATAGCACATTTGTGCTCTTTCATTGTGCTTCAGTACTCTAAAGACACAATTACAGTCCTCTTGTGGGAGGGCTTTCTGACATGGAAGCTCATCATATCAAAAAGCATGGCTGCATCTTACCTCTGGTGGGACAACAACGTCTGCTATATCCCAGACACGTTTGTAGACAGACTTGTTCTCAAGGAATGGGTAAAAGGAATCATCAGAGATGTTTTCTGTGGACAGAACACCCTTGACTTTTGTTGTCGTAGCTGATGTGAAAGTGCTGAACTGCTGGTATCCTTTTTGATAGACGATGACGTACCTGCATTGTATGCCACATGTGGGGCTAGTTTTCATGGTCAAATAACTTAATATTACTGCATGCTCTACAGCACAGCATACATCGATCATTTATAAATGTGACACTGATTACTCTTCTGTGATAAAAGTGATCAACATAGATACTTATACTAGTGAGAAAAGGCATCCCCTTAATTGGTATACGTGACCGAGTGACCACATTCGAGGCAATCAATAGTTCATCAGAAAGCAGCTAGGTTGTTGCTGCAGTTCCCTGCGTGAGGTGTAATACTGGCAGACGCCCCAAAGATAAAAATGAATGCCGACTAGGAAAACAATACGGCGCATTATCTGCTGGTTCGACGTACTGTGTGCAATGACCGCGGACTCGCGCGGGGCGTAAGACGGTCGCTCGACGTCAGCTTAAAGGTACGTTGTGTTAAAGAAAATTAAATTGCTGAAGCCCTGGGCTTTTGAAATTCACATCCGATACATGACAAATATATATATAAATATATATCCTGCTGTATATATGTTGCGCGTTTGTTCGAACTCGGCAACGGAGATCACCAATATATGAGTAAACCGATAAATTCGACGTGCGGCAAGTCACGCATGTATATATATAGCCTGGTAGAGCCCGTATGCTTTCAAAGCGGTTTCTCGTCATTTTTTTTTCCTTAAGGAAGAAATAATGAATTGTAATGCTTACCCAATTATGTAGCCCAAGATGAAGAGCTGAATGAGCCTGTTGAGTGCGCCGATCTTTTTGTTTCCGATGTGGACGACTTTCAGAGTGTCATATTCGAAGAAATAATTTACTGTAGCCTTAACACAGTTCATCCCTCTTGCGTTAAGACACTCTGACAGACAACTGCGGTAGGAGCAGCCCGACGCGATCGGTGCGCTGATCGGTGAGCCGATTTGCAGGAATACGACAACTAGTGATACGACGTCACCGACCGACGGTGCACAAGAGAGGATAAGTTGCCGACGGTTTCGGAAGCGCACGCACGCCAGTCCACGCCTCCACGAAAGCTTCGTTGCAAACTTCACGCCTCCACCACCTCCACCCCTCACCTCCTCTATGCTTTCCCGCTTGCCCCGTTAAAGCGCTCACGTGATCATGCAAACGTATAGACGAATGAACGTTTGGTAGGAGTTATAGTGAACTAGAATATTCTAGTTCACTATAGGTAGGAGCAAAATGGACATATTGTGACACGGTGGGCATTGTGGACCACAGGTGGACAGCAACATATGAGGAGAGCTGCAGTTGTGCTGCTGAAATCGTCAAGTCATCAAATAAACGTTGCTTGCCACTTTCTTGCTGCGCTTTCTTCAGTTCTCTTTGTCACGTTGACCGACATTTTTTGCTACTCAACAACTCTGAATCCGTCGCGTTCATAGCGACACCACTCACGTCCTTCGGTTTTACTGTCAGCTGCTACTTGTGTTTGTTGACATATCGTGGGTTGCACGGTGGGTTGTTCGCTGAACTCTTACTGTGAAATGCTGTGACTTTACATGTGGTTTTTTTTGCGTACCCAGGCAAACGCATTTGCCATCAATGACATTTATCCACCGTATTGCACCTTTTGGCTGTGCGGAAACGGCTTGAAAGACAAGTTTGCTGCTTTCGTACGTAGGCGATTGCTTTTATGGCACTTTCGCAAGCGAACATTATATGCCGATCTGCCCAATGGGACACGGTTTCCCTGAACTTATTGAGCGACCGCAACTGGTGCTTTTCTGTTCGGACTTCGTCAAGTGTGAAATGTTTACGTTAGACGGGACGCACGACCGCGAACAAAGCTAACGCTGCATTTGCGACGACGACGTATTGAGTCGTGGTACACAATGTCAAAAAGAAAGCTAGTAACATGTGTGTGGGCGAGTGCGCTTTACCTTCAAAAGCTTACAGGGGAGCTGAAGTAGCACACCTCCCGTACTCAGATTCTAGAAACGAGCACAAAATTTTGTGCTTGTTCCTAGCTTCTAAGTATGCGCCAACTTTCCCAACAGCGCACATTACTAAGATGAATTTCTCATAGAGTGGGCCGTGTTATTTGTTCTTCTACGCCAATGCCTCAGCCCTCGCTTCTTGTCAGTGAGCAGTGTCCTGTGTCCTCGCACGTAAATTTTGTGCTCATTCCTAGCCTCTAACCAACTCGTCCAACAACGCACATTACTAAGCTCCTTAATTACATTCGCACTAGACCGACTTATCCGTATTTGGAAGCAGTGATGGGGCTCCTCAGGTTTCACTTCGATACCTATTTACTGTCCGCAGGTAAATTTCTTTTGAAATAGATTTCACTCCGAAAAAAAGAAAACGCACTTCGTCTAGTCCAGCATGGGATTTTGTTTGCCGGAAACCGCTAGATGGAAAGAGCGTTGCGCTTGCGAGCATTACTGTGATGCACAATTCATTCATTGTTTTGCCATAACTGGGACCTTTTGTGTTGACTCTGCTTGGCCAGAGCCTGCAGGTCACTGGAGAACCTACTGATTCACTGTTTGACTCTGCGATATCCATATAACCGAGCACACCATTGATTGGTATGTGAGTTCCAGGCTAACATGCTGTTTTAGCTGTGAACACTTTGTGCATTTATCTATATTCTGTTGACTTTGCCTTGTTTTCTCTTGCTGCTTCCATCATTTTCTTGCAGAAGACGTTTCTGACATGGCCATTGCAAGGCCGCCAGGGTTGGACTTCGATTACAACTGGCCAGAGAGTGCGGAATGCCTTACGCTTGACTTTGGACCCTTTGAGACTGTGCACCGATGGCGTCAGATGCCACACTGTGACGAATTTGTGGGAGCAAGGTCTGTACTCATTTTGGTTATTTTTTTATCCATGTCTTTATATATAATCCAGTTAGTCAAGCAAGTTCATGTGATTTTACCGTCAAATATGTTAGCCCTACAAAACTTGCCTCTTGTGCCTGAAGTGCACGAGTTGCAGTTAAGTTACAGTTTAAAGGCACCATTAATCAAAGCACCAACTTGATATCATTTGCTTGTAGAACTAACAGTCAGCAACAGCTTTGTAATGAAATAGCAAATAACTGAGAGTGTTGTAGTCTCTTGAAGAGATTATTCATGTGTATTGACTCCGTATATAAAATACTCAGTGTCAAGTGAGGTTTGGTTGTGCATTTGTGGTTCAGGAAGCTTAATGTTGCCCACTCTTTTTTTTTTAGGGAATTTAGCTGCTAAAGGCTGTTTAAACAGTTACTGTGAACCTGACCTTAGTGGTGCTAATTAATTGTTGATTTCGAAACAGTGCGGTAAAACAGAGGCATCAGTTCTTCTGTGCCTTTTGTGACTAAGTGCTTAGTTTGTTGTTTTTGCTGCTGATAGCTTTCCGACAAACTGGTTGATGAGTAACTTTGATGTCCAGTTTCGAGCCTGTGGATTTGCTTATCTTTTACAATGAAGAGTGGTAGAGTTAACCGACAATTAAGAGCAGCCATTTGTGTTTATCAGCAGCTATTTCGAGCAGGGTGTCGAATTGAAAAGTTTTTGGGTTCGGTTTGCACTCAGGCTTCTTTCTGCATGTCTTGTGGTTACGTTCAGGTTCAGATCCGGAGCAAAAATATCATGGTTTGAACCAGTTTATATGGTTCATAATGGTTCGGAGTTACAGAGAGTTGAATGTTTTAGAAAATAGTGTTTTCCAGCCTTCCTCATTAATTAATTTCAGCAAAATATAGTTCTTTCTACCCTTATGTGACACAAATTGATGTGCGAGGGTGGTCTCAAAGTCAGCAAAAAATTGCAGAAACCATCGACAATGATTGTCAATGTAAGCAAAGAGCTTGAAGTGATAGCGAACAAAAGAGAGAGAGCAAATGTATCTTTTCCTTAACGAGTCCAACCACAGAAATTACCGAAAGAGCCAAAGAAAGCTATTTACTTTGAAATTGAGAGAAACAAACAAGCAAGTAAGCAATTTGGAGTCTCTCCATCATAAATGTGAAAGGTCATGATTTTGACTCTCAAATCTAAGCTTTGAAAAAAATTTGATAAGTATTTCAGTTGCATAAAAGACTCACTGATTACACTAAACCTTTTGCATGTTTTCTTTATTGGCAAGGCTGCGACACATTCTGAAAGTTAAATTATGAAAACTTTAGAAAGGCCGTACGAGGAGGAGGTTTGCTTGAGACGACATGCAGACCTTGGCTCCAATTGCAACAGTCTGTCACATCCACTCGTGAGTCCTGTTTCCGGGATTGGGTGTATTATTTTCCCCAGATACATCTTCTCAAACCTTTACAGCATTTAAGCATGTCTACAAGGCCTGTCGCAAAAGTTCAATTAAGTGAGTCAGCAAAGAAATGCTACAGTAGCGCTGCTCTCTCCGCTTGAAAGAACCCATCTGACCTCTAATGCAAACCAGACTGCTGCATGACAAGGCACAATTTTATGCATGTACTTCTTGTGCCCCTATCCCCCGTATCCTACAATGCTCCTCCACTCCAATTCGAACCAAGGAAGTAGATGGCAGTGCTGCCTCTCAACAAAAGTGGTCACTGCACTTCATTGACACTTCATGGCAATCTTGGAAAATCATCGCACATTCTTCAGTCAAGGGCAGGCGCTCTGCTCATCTCAGTGAAGTGGAGAAACAGCTTCGGGTTGAGGATCATTTGAGCATAAGGGTATAAGCCTTTGTCAAAATGACGATCGACGAACAGATGGAACAAATGATTAATGTCGAATTTCTTATGAAACTGGGCAAAAATGGCGCAGAAATTCATCTAATGTTGCAAAAGGACATTGGAAAGAATGCTTTAAAGGAATGAACTGTGTTCAGGTGAGTACAGAATTTTCAGGAAGGCCAGAAAGACCCCGAGAACGATGCAAGATCAGGATGCTCCTCCATCTACTGTGAAGATGAAAACATTGATTGTGTGCATTCTATTATGCCGAGGGATCACCAATTGACTGTCACAATGACATCAGAGGCACTTGGTCTGGGGAAGTCATTTGTTCATAGGATTTTCACTGTAAATTTGGAAATTAAAAAGGTTTTTGCCAAGATGGTACCAAGACTCTTGACTCCTGAACAAAAGCTGTGACAAAAAGAATGTTACATTGATTGGAAAACTTCTGATGACAGCAGTAAATCTTTGCGAAGAGCCGTCACTGGCGACAAAACTTAAATTTACAAATACAGCATCGAGCTGAAGTCACAGAGCAAGGTGTGAGAAAAGTAAGATGAGGCAAGGCCGAGAAAACCATGGAGGTACAAAGCAAAATTTGAAGTAATGCTGATGATGTTTTTTTGACTGTGATGGAATTGTGCACAATGAAGCTGTACCTCAAGGTCAAACTGTCAAGGCAGCGTTCTACACGGAGGTCCTGAAGCATCTGAGAGATTGTATGTGCTGCGAGAGATGAAACTTGTCGAAGGAGCATTAGCACACACAGCATTGATAGTGCATGAGTTTTTGGCACACAATTCCATCACGTTGCTGGAACACCTTTCCCACTTAGCAGATTTAGCCCCTTGTAACATATATTTTTTTTTTCTCCAAATCTAAACTGGTGCTCAAGGGGCAGCATTTCAGAGTTGTGACAACTCAAAAGCACACAGCACCTGAACTGAAGTGCTTAGCAGAAGAGGACTTCCAAGTTTGCTTTGAGCAATGAAATAAGAGGTGTAACCAGTGTATTTTGTCTATTGGGGAGTATTTTGAAGGTGACCACATTGATGTACCTGAAAGTTTCTGAAATGGTTTTCTCAAGGATACATGCACTAACATTTAGGACAGACTTTGTAATTCCGGTATCTTTAATTTTATGCAAGAAATTGCATACACTATGAATCAAGGCACAGACACATACTGTGATTTGTTTTAGATGGCCACAGTGCCCCAGTACGTTGAAAACACATCTAATTCCATTTCGTTTCACCGGTAGGCTGCCTTACAGCTGCGTGCACTTCATCCATTGAGGTTGACAGACCAGTGAGGGACTGATATATGAAGATGTGGTTGCAACACAGGCCTGTGTGGCAGGAATTGCTCTTACAAAGGATGTTCTCTTCTGTACAGCCTGCAACCGAGTTCTAACAACACACCCATCCAAGTTCTGTTAGTTCGAAGGGCTGAAACCTGGAGACTGTCACATGTTTTTTTCATAAGTGTTTGAATGAACGTGCTTATTGCATTACAAGATTTTGCATAATTTTTGTAGCATGTTTTATAGTTGATGTAGATCAATGACATTATGATGAGGGTGCTCTGCACACAGAAAGCACCTTCTCCAGAAAGTGTTTCTCCCAAAAAGAAAAAAAAAGTACAGCGCTAAGCAGACGAGGACGAAGTGAGACATAAACAACATATGTGGGCACCAACTTCCAACTGTTTATTCACCAGAAACCACTCAATTTTATTCAAGAAACCTAACTGAAAAGTAATCACAGTAGAGATAAGCAGGGGTGGTAGGAGCTAACGCTGCTCCTAGGCCAGTGATCTGTACTGAATAATCATGGCAGGAAACTCTGATCCTTTGTCCAATGTTTCTCTTCTGATGTGCCCTAGCAGAGCGTCCATTGTGCCTTCTGAACCATTTGTTGAACTGCTTCATAAGGGTTCATACAATATGTTATGGTTTGGCTCCAAGGTGGCAAAAAGTAATGGTTGGGTTCAGTTCCTGTTCAGCTGAAAATAACAGTTCAGCCCTGCCTTTTGGATTAGTTCATTTAGTATCGGTTTGGTTTGACACCCCGGCTTCGAGTACTGTTTGCTGTTATGTAATGGTTCTAAGCTTATGTCTTCATGTTAACATGAAATGGAAAAGTTCATCCATGGTCGAGGACAATGGTTGGAAAGAATAACTGGTTAGTGTGCCAAAGTAAGGAACCTGTTTTCATCTGCTGTTTGTGTGCTTGTGTGTTGTGTCGCAGATTGATTTCAGTTTCAAAACAAAAACATTGTAGGAGGAGCAAACATACAGTCGTGGCATACAAAGACGCAATTTATGTCTTTGGTGGCGACAACGGGAAGCAGATGCTGAATGATTTGTTACGCTTCGACGTTCGGGACAAGTCATGGGGAAGGTAAGTATAGTAACTCTTTTTGTGCATGTGTCTATCACCTACACAGTGACATATTCCTTATGCCTGTTTTCACTGCTTTACCCTAGGGCTTTCACA
The DNA here is from genome assembly GCF_038994185.2 of Dermacentor albipictus. Taxonomy (NCBI): domain Eukaryota; kingdom Metazoa; phylum Arthropoda; class Arachnida; order Ixodida; family Ixodidae; genus Dermacentor; species Dermacentor albipictus. Next base: position 193,478,441 of record NC_091822.1, read on the forward strand.
ACTGGAAATCCGCCCGCTCCACGTTACCATCATTCTGCTGTAGTTCACGAGAAGAGCATGTTTGTTTTTGGTGAGCTTGCACTGCCTTTGCACAGTTTTAGATTTGTGGTGTGACCCTTTTTTTAACTTTTTTTTTCACCTTCTTCAAATTCAGCACACACACTAATGTTAGGCTCTAAATTTATCCTATGTGGTACTTCATATCAAAAGAAATGAAGAAATGTGCAGTGTAAATACTATTGCGAGAATTTATCTGAAGCAGATTGCTTGACACAGGTTGTCATCATTGTCAGTGCATATCAAAGTAATTTCATATATGAACATTGTTGATAAACGTTCTGGTCATTATTTTGAAATGTGTTTCCAACGACTGCTGTGATGATGATGCAAGGCAGCTAGATCCAAGCATAGTGGTCCACCAAATGATATAAACTAGTGTCCATAATTTGAATTGCCCTTAAGTTACTCGCAGCATAATTCTGGAACGTAGCTTGTCTTGTCTGGCTTAAACATTACGACATAAACACTGTTAAATGATTCTGGAGACGCACGTGTGAGGCAGACCTGTAAATTTTTCTGTGCTGTTGAGCAGAAGCTATGCACTGCATAAAGTGTATTGCTCCTTGTTCATTTGACTAGTTGGTCAATGTCTTAACTGAGTCTTTGGCAGTGCAGCTTATGTGTGCCATAATGTCTTTCCGTCTTTGTCCACATGTTCAATGTGTGAAGTTGGTTTTATGGATGCTTGAAATGCAAGCGCTTCAGTTTTGCAATTGACTGAAGTGCTGTCAGGCATTCTTTTATGCATTTGTTCTTGCCACTGCACCAGAAGTGCTATAGTCTGCACACCTGGTTAGACTCAGAGCACATTGTTGGTGTCTCCAAAGCAAGATTTATTTACACTGACTAGTTCTTTGTGAGACCTTTCATCAGAATTATAGATTGTTGAATGGTGGGAAATCAGCTGGTACATGAGGCTAGGCAACTATGCCATGTGACAAGCTGTTACCATATTCATTTTCATTATCTGCAGCAGCTTTTGTTGAATAAATTTTAATATCGTTTGTTGCACAAAGAGGCTTTCCAGTGAAAAATTCAGCTGCAAGTCTTGGAACACTGGAAGCATAGTAGTAAATTGCCAATGTGTGCTTTTCCTGATTAGTTAAGGGCTGTTCAAGCCATGAAAACAGATGACTGGGAAGATTACTTTTATTGTTTATTTGTATTGTCTTACTCTTCCACTGTTGTTTAACAGGTGCACAAGGATAAATATTTACTTCTTGTTAATTAAAAAGCTTTCTGTTATTGGAATGATGTACACGTCTGTTAAACTTGTTTTGTGAACATTTTTATTGTGCTAGCAATTATATGGACACTCCAGGTGCATTTTTGAGGTCGCCGTGATGTTCCGTATAAAGTCCAAGAGTGATAACACTGTCACCGCACGCTACATGCAGTAGGTGCGAATGAAAGTGTGCGAGGGAAGCTCAATCTCGTGTGCACAAGGGAGGAAAGCAGGGAGGAAAAACGTGCCATCTTTTGTCGTGCAAAAGGCCCCGGGGGCGGGGAGGAAGGAGGGGGGGGGGGCAGCACTGTACTCCAGTAGCAACTGTGTATTGCATGACAGCGCCTGTGGGGCGCCAACGATTCCAGCCTAATCTTGCACATAAACGGGAGGAAAGTGAGAAGGAAATGAGCCATCCTTGGTCATGTGCATGGCGCCGGGGGTGAGGGGTGGCAGCGTTGTACTCCGGCAGCAACTGTGCGTTGCATGGCTATGCGCGCCTCATCTTTAAACCGATCTGCGTCGGGGGTTGAGTCTAGGTGTGATGGGAGCTCATACCTTTGTGCATGTTCTCGCCACTAAGTTTGCATTGAAGCAATACGCAGCGCAAAGATTACTTCACTCGCTGCTGCTGCTGCGCTTCCTGATGCCAGTGTTTTAACAGTGATTGTCCGCGGTCATTGAGTCTGATGTGTTATGTTAGCCTGTACGTGCTGACACCATGCTTGTTCATTTAGATAGTAAGCGAATGCTTTCAAGTTTATATGGCCAATAAAACTGCTCAGGGTGTCTACCAACCAGGAAAGCCGGGAAAACTGGGAATTCTCCGGGATTTTGAGTAGTCTGGAAAAAGTCAGGGAAAACTCAGGGAATTTGGGCCTCTATCAGGGAAAATTAGCGGCAGTTTTATTGAAAGGGTTGAAAGTCGTGGTAATGCTGGCTCGAGTAGCAGACAGGAATCGTAATGAATCGTCTTTGAAGCCCTGTCATTGGCAGGAGGAGTTGCCAGTGTACAGTCAACGAGCGACTTTACGGATTACTGATAATTTGGACGGCTTCGCGGCGCCACCTCGTACCCCATAGTGTGAATATGTCAGAACGTGTGAAATTTCCGATGCAAGAACTCTTTGCCGTCCGATTTTCCGGACGTTTTGCCGCAACCGCAGGTCCGAAACGGCATTAATCAAAGGCACCACCGCTGCCGTTTTGATTACTTCGCCGCCTCGAACCGGCACTCTCGCACGCAGATCCGCTGGCACCCGTTGCCGCCACTGCGGCAACGCTAGGCCTAGCTGCTTCGACGTTCGCTATGAAGCTTCTTGGCATTGGGTGCCGAACTTTTTATTGAAAGAATTCGCTGCTGTCAGCAGTGGCACAGACTCCACCTTTGTGGTCCTCGCGATTGGCTTAGAAACTTGGAAAAGACGGTGCGTCGCATAATGCCGGTTCGTGAAAGTCAGCTTCGCCTCTGTAAAGAATGGTACTCGGTAAAGCTTACAGAAAAGCATAGCAGTGAAGCATAACAAGCGTGGGAAGGGGCTATTGCCACGGAATACAGTATGTATATCTTAATTATACACGCGGGCACCCGGCATTTCCTGTCACAGTACGAGCACAGGTATGCCTAATATGTGTACCGACAGGCCTCCAGAGCGTTTTCGAACGTGCCTGTGGCGGTTTGAGCCCCTAAGGGCAGTGAATGACACGCATTTATTTTTTTCCAACTGGCTGATTTTTCGGACATTCTCACGGCCCCTAGGGAGCCCGAAAAATCGGTCGTGGACTGTGCAGCTGATCAAGATGCTTCAAATGGTCCTTGGGGCGAACGAGTGGCGGAAGGCGGACAAGAACAGAAGCGACCTACGCATTGAGGAATAAATGAGAAAGGAAGCTTTTTGCTGCCGTTTTGAAAGAGCTTGAGCTCAAAAAGTAAAGTTTAGGCTGATGCCGAGATGCAGGTGTCCCTCATCCAAACCAAAATACACCCTTTGAAGCAGTGCCACACAACACTCGGGCGTCGTGCGCGGGCCGAGAGTATATCACGACTGCTGAGGTTGACTTACGAGCTGTTGCGAGAGAATCTCAATTGTGACAGAGTTCAGGCCTCATCCCACTGAGGTTGCTATCAGTTGATAAAAATAGCTCATATTAGAAAATATTTGCCTTTGTATGCATCTCCTTTTTATTCGTATTTGATAATGTCGGACCCTATTTGCAATTGTTTTCGAAGACACTTTATTTGCTGTGCATTTTACTAACCCCTGCCTTCTGTTCTCTTTTTGAATAACGTAAACACTGCTCCTTAGTATTCAAATTGGATTAAGTTGCTTTTTTTTTCATTTACTAAAGAGTGACAGCATCAGGCGATATGGTTTCAGCCCGTCTTGATATAAAACATAGTTCTGCATCACTCAGGGAAATTTGCAATGGCACTCAGGGAAAACCTGGAAAACTCAGGGAATTTGGAAATGTCAACTTGGTAGACACCCTGCTGCTATCCTTCCTTCGTAGAGCTGTCTACACATTTGCTATTGCAATGAATGGTTCCTTTCGGGCGAAACTATGATATTTATAGCGAAGCTGTATATGGCTAGCCAATTCGTTCATCCGTCTACTGGTCGCCTGTACGCCGAAAACTCCTCAAGCACAACCCCAAACGCATGTACGAAAAAAAGAAAAGGTAAAGAGAGGCGCTCGATTAGCCAACACCACCTAAATAGCATAAGACCTATTTACTCCGATCCATGACGTCATGCTACCTGGCCAGAAATTTCTTTTGACAAGGCTGGCGTGATGAAAACGGTGATGTCAAAATCACTGTTGCCTGCTTGGGAGCATCCCCATTAGATTATATGGCAGTCGGGCTGGGGAACATGACGTCATGGACCAGAGTGAAAACGTCTTATGCTATCTAGGTGGTGTTGGGTCAGCTGCGCCAGTAGTGACAGTGTTGCTCTCCGCCGCAGCCGAGCACACGCAGTAGTTTCTCTCTGGCTCTGAAATGGGTAGGTCGCACATACTCCTTAGGAGCAGGCAGCTTTCGATCAGCAGTGCCACAAGCAGAACTGGCAACTAGCATGTCTATGCCCTGCTTATGCTGCAGCCCTGGCACAAGAACAGGCTCGTGCAGCCGTCGGGATTGACCCAATAATAAACACCGGGGCCGCATGTTTCAGCTTCGCTGGTTAATTATCTGTCTAAATGTCTAAACTAAACAGTCTAAATGGCATTCATCTGGAATTTTCTGTGCGACCGCGTTGCCAATTTGCCTAGACACATACTAAGTGGCCTGCTGTGGAAATGGTGATGATGCACTCAGTCAAATCTTATAAAGAATTGCGTGAGTGTAACATCAGTATAAAGAGAGTCATCTGTATAGTCAGGGCAGGGTAGTAGGGAGCAGTGTTGCGGATTGTGGAGCGTTTAGGCCAGGAATCCTCCAGGCACAGGGCTGAGTATGTCCGGGAGTAGGAACAAAAGAATGTTTTTTTTATATGCAGTTCATATTTTCATGAGTTGGAATTAAAGCAGTTTTAGACGGATTCTGGCGTTTTACATGCCAAAACCACAATTTGATGATTATGAAGGAGTTTTTGAAGCACCTAACTCAGCAAAATAAGTATGTTAAGCAGGGAAACAAGCATGTTCATTGTAAATAAATGAAAGGATGAATACTAGAGAATATATATGCTGATTCACATTTGAAATGAAAGAAAATGTAGATGTAGATACTGCAGAAAGAACTGTTGCATAGTGTTTAATGCAGTTGTTTTCTACCTCACTTCTTAGGGGGCTACACTGGGGACATCCACTCTAACTCAAACCTGGCGAACAAGAATGACCTGTTTGAATATAATTTCACAACTGGTCAGTGGACTGAATGGAAGTTTGAAGGCCGGTATGTACCACTGTGTTTTCCCTTACTTAATGCCACTGCCTATTAAATCTCATTCACGCCATTGTACAGATTGCACTGGCACTATGCCATTATTGCTCAGAAGTTTACTTTTGCATTATTCGGACATGGTATCATACTTAATGAAAGCATTACTGCTAATAGCAAAATCTCGGAAGAAACAGCAAAGTTTGTGTCATGAATACTGTGAAGCAGTGAAAAAGAATGCATGTTTTGGTAGAAAGGCTCTTTAATGTTCCTATTTAAGGTAAGGTATTCATGTGATGCCAATAAGCAGTCAAGTTGTGGAAAGCATCGGGTAAATATAATTGTTTATTTTATAAAACCATTTGCCCAAATAGTTAAATACCAGACAAGTTTGTAATAGGCTGGTTACTCTCAATAAAGGAAAAATGGAATTACATAAGAACCTAAGCTGTCCCTTTTTCCACTTTTCTAGCTTCTTATGTGCATGTGTGGGTTACATTACCTTGGAGATCTTAGCCAGCATGGCTTACATGCAATGTGATGGATGTGCAACATTAATTCAAACGGAGGTACTGTGTAGCACATGACTTTAAAGTGCACAACTGGACACTAAATCCTTGGAGGCTTCCACAAGGCTTGCCAGGCTGCTAAAAATCGAGGACCTTGGTTCCCCTTAGTGTTCTTGCTCATGGCTTAGAGCAGACCTCCACTCTGACAGCCTCGATGCCGTGAGGAAGCATATGAAGTAAAAGTCTGTACTCGATGAGCTTTAGGTGTAAAGGAACAGAGCCAAATTTTTAGCCATCTAAGCATGTAATTAGCAGTAGTAACTATATTTTCAGCATGCATGCATGTTTAACATGCAGTTGTTATCCATCATAATTGTTATTGTACAGGATGTTCCTATACAGTCTAAGCGACCTCCTTCTCTATGCTAAATACCTGTAACATTACTGAACTATCAGTAATAAATTAGAATTCTCATTCTGTCAATACATGTAAAATACAGAGATCCTCTTTTCTGATAATCACTGAAACTATTTAACTGAAATTTGTTCTATTTAAAAGAGAATTCTACAATCAAGTGACTGATTTCTTTAAGTTTTCAGTGTTAGAAAAATTGCTGAATATTGATAAAAAATACTTTGAAGCACCAAGTCACAGTTTCATTAACTGTACACCAAGGGCTGATATCACATTTCTGTGCTTTGCTTCTATTAAAATTTCTAACATGGAGTTGCACACATGGTGCTTAACATTTTTTTCAAGTTTATTAAATAACAGTAACTTTGTAAAACATTAAAACATTTCGTGACTTAAATCAGTACCTGCTCCCAACATCATAGAATACTTAAACTTCCTCTTTCAAATCCAACAAATTAAATTGAAACTGCTAAGAAATTGCCTAACGAGAACATTGATGCCTTTCATATGAGTTCAAATAGGGAGATCAGCTTAGGCCCTGCAATGGAAAATAGATGCCTTATTCTTTTACAGTGTAAGCTAGCTGGCAAACATGCTTTTCTTATTTCTTGAAGTATGCCAGTGCCTCGGTCTGCCCATGGAGCAGCAGTGTATGATAATCGCCTCTGGATCTTTGCTGGCTATGATGGCAATGCACGGCTAAACGACATGTGGTGCGTCTCCTTGCTAGGCGACTCGAGGACATGGGAAGAAGTGAGTCTGTCAAAAACACTCTTTTGTTGCCAAATCGCATTTGTGTCACATGCTTCACTTCATTGTACATGTCGTAACTTTGTGCTAGCTTTGCTACTTTGCTTTTGCCAGTGTGACAAGTGTTCAAAAATAAGTACTGTGCCTAGAAGTGCGAAAGATGCCTTAAGGCGTGGATTATTATTTGCCTGCACTTCTTCATAATTTCCTAACAAATTCCTGGAAATACCTTAAGCTTTTGAGCTTCATATTCTTCTGAATTTAACACTTGCATTGCTTATGTCTCTTGTTTTTTTTAAAGCGAAGCTTTTCTTTGTGAACCTCACTGGGTTTCGTGACCGTGGCTGCATCTTGCTGAATAGGCCAACAAATGACAGTGGAGTATGCCTGCTGTGCACGCTACTGGGTTCCTTGCACCGCCACCTTTTGTCACTTGAATCCGCAGCAGTGGCGGTGCCAGTCGTGCAGTGAAAAGAAAAAAAAAGGGACCAGAAAGCTCACTTTCGGGCATCCATAGCTGCATGGTAATGAGAAAGCAAACGCTTCTTGCGGATAAAATGGATAAAAATTGTGCTGCATACCTATGTGCATGCTGTCTCTGTAACCATGATGCATTCAAGGTGTCCTTTGCACTCACTAGTAGTCAGCAACTCCGCCTAACAAAAGGTTCGGTATAATTTGTGTCCGCCCCCACTTGTGTGTTTGTGTGTGTGCATGCGTGCATATTTGTACTTGTGTTTTGACTCTTTATGCACTAACACAAAGCTTCACTGTGTTCTCATGTGGGAAAGGTAAGTAAGGAAGGCAGGATTCTCTTAAATGAAAGGCTCTGGGAATGTGGTCGTAATGTTTAAGATGGCCTTTTTATGTGCACTTGGTAGACCACTGCATGAATTACGAGTGCGCCCCAGAGTTCTGACATTGCAGTCATCGACCACAGTACTGAGCAACTAACAAGGAATAATTCAAGCACACAAAAGAAGGCAAATAGGCGATGACTGTGATTGCACTGTGGGTACACTTGTTGAGAAAATAATTGTCTTTTCTAGAAATGGCGCACTACAACAGTGAGTGCTTTTGTGGAAACTGGTGCACATGTGTCAGCTGACATATCTCTTGTTTCATATATTGATCTTGCAGCATGGTTTTATCAGTGCGCTCATGCTTATGTAATTGTTGTGTGTGTGTGTATACTGTAGTACCTATTTGCATGCAGATATGTAAATTAAAGTAGTTGGAAGTCAATGCTTTAGTGTGTCCAGTTTTTGTCATGCCTAGTTGTCTTCTGTGCTGCGTTGTGAGAGCATCCTACATAGGCAAAAATATCTTGCAATCTATTTCTATTATTTCTATGACATGGGTACAGAATCCAGAAAGAAGGATAATTTTCTCCATTGCTACAAACCTTTTTATACCAAACAAATCCAGGAAGAGCTTTAAATAATTTATCTAACTTTACTCTGATTTAGCATTTCCCCTTGTGCCTCCTTAAGGTCAAGTATGTTTATAAACACATTCTAAACACACTATGTTTAACATGTGTTGCACACATCACACACATCAGCATACGTTTTTTATTGAATCTCTGCAGGTACCACAACGAGGTGACTGTCCACCAACATGCTGCAACTTCCCAGTAGCTGTGGCTCGTGACAGCATGTTTGTCTTCTCTGGCCAGAGTGGTGCAAAGATCACCAATAGCCTTTTCCAGTTCCACTTCAAGGACAAGTAGTGAGTAAAAGAAGCATTGATTATACACAAAGTAACCTTTTAACCTAGAGAAGGGATGCAGTATGCAAAATGAGGTGGCAGAAATGTTAAACTTAAACTGACAGAGTGCAGATTAAAGAAAAAGACTTGTTTATGCTCTTTGTCCATAGTTATATGTGTGAAAAAGCCCAGCCGGCTGAGTTGTTTCCTTATTTATGCATTCGGCAGAGGCAGAAAAATGTTTTTAAAGTAAGACCATGAGCAACTGTTTGTGAAGAGTAAAGTTTGTAAATATTGCAGTAGCTTTCTCTAGTTGTGTGGCTATGTTGCTGGTCATGTGACTGTTCTTATGTGCTTTTATTATTATTTTATTATTTCAGCATATAAGGGCTCATTCATACAGGCAATTGACAGAGGTCATGCAGCTGACCGTTATTGCAACCAAGGAGTGACTTACGGTGACCAGTGTTCACACCAGCAAGTGTGACCTACCCGTCGCCACACCGAAATGTCTTGCGATTAGTGAAGTTCATGTCTGCTTGCACTGCCATCACCACATGAAGTAGCATCAATGTATGCAGACATCCTGCTCATGTACCACTGATTGATTCAGCTGGTTTGCGACTGCAGTCGTGCAACTTAAAAATTGAGCAGTGAGCGACTGACCCAAACTAGTCACTTTTCAACCAAAGAGACCATTTGCGACCAACTTGGTTGGGCGACCTCTGTTACTCGTTGGTGTGAATGAGGGCTAGAAGTTTGTGCTTGACATTGCATTATTTACATGTTGCTACCGTGGCTGATAGCAGCAATTGGCACTGTGGTGTTAATCCCACCATGTGCAGTATGAAGTGTCCACAGCTTTTGTGGCTTCTTAAATAAAATGGCTAACAGCTTGTGGCTAACACTGCTTTGTACTATGTGCTGCAAAGCTATGAGAGGGGCTAGTTCATGTTTGATCAATTTTTGTACATGTTAGCACATACGAAATACAGATAAATACAATATGACCACATTATTCTTTCACCGTGCGTGTTAAACTGAGGTGGCAATAAAACTGAATGCACATGTCAGGCTGAATTGCTGATCCAGACTGTAGATGAGCATGATGTCATTGAGCTGTAACAAATCATGTCTTTGGCAGCTTGTGTGCAGCTCCTCGGCTATTTATACATAACTCATTGAACATTACAACATAATCATTGAAGCTCGCAAAAGTTCTAGAATGTACACCATCAGTCACATCGTGCACACAATCTGTTTACACAAGGTTCGGCAACAATAAATAGAATAGGTGACACCATTTAAGAAAGCTCCGATACAGGAATGTGTATCTCGTGCTGAGCGATAACATTCTAACATTTGTTAGCCAGTGATAACCGGATGTCAATATGTTGTCGTGTACTGGATTAACTTCTTTCATTGTCTTTCACAATGCATTACATCAGGCATATCCTTTAAGTGGTTGGATGGGTGTTATACAAGTATGCTAGACATGAAATAGTTGATGTTGTCATATCTGATGTTTCCGTAGAAAGTTCTCGTATGGAATATACATTCTGTAAACTCGACAAAATTCACTGCATAATTGAAAATTTTTAATCCATTCTGCAGGGGTAAATTTTTTATGATTTCGATGATGCAAGCTAATGTTGAAGATAACTTTTTAATGGACAGAATTAATTGGCTCCTGAAAGGGTTGAAGAAATCGGCTTGTGCTTTGTGTCCATTAGACTGAAGTCCAGGCAGTAGCAGTTTGTTTTGCATTTTCAGGGTGAGGTTGTGAAACATGCTTTGTTTCAGCTGGAGCAGGATCTCTACTGAGCACATCCTAAGGGGTGCACCAGCCCCGCCCACACGACGGTATGGGCACACCATGGTTGCCTTTGACCGACACCTGTATGTTTTTGGAGGAACTGCAGACAGCACTCTACCAAATGATCTGCATTGGTGAGTACACTTGTGCCTGGAACAGGGTAGCTTTGCACAACAGCAACCTTAACATTAGCAACATCACAGATATCGGCTTGCAACTAGGCTTTGTTAGCTCAGCCTCTCGCCATCTGTCGTTACAAAACGTTTGCCATTCACAGTAGACTGCGTGGCTGAACAAGGCAGATTATTAAGGCATTGAAGAAATGTGAAAGCTACTATACAAGTTTTTTGTTCTCTTACTCTGACTCCTCGGTTCTTTACTGCAAGTGAAGGGCGGAAATATTTGTTACATATTAAATGATTAAATGTTATACACAGTATGATTTAAGTTTGCTAATTCCTTCATATTGATAGCCACTTTTGAGTACCAAAAATTGTTTTTGACTAAAATCCTGGAGAATATTTATGAACAAATTGATTGCTTGGCATGCTCTTGTCTATGCACTGTACATTTGGTGGACATCAAACCAAGTTGAAGCAACACAGTGGAAAATTGAACTATTCAATAAATCATGTAGACCTATTGCATGAGAACGTCATGTTTATGAAAGGAAGCCACACATAATGGCAAAGTAAGCAGAGGGTTGAAAAGAAAATTACCATAGTTAAACCATACTTACTGTGACTCTGTTGTGGATCAGTATTTCTGCAGGCGAAAAAATGCATTTAAAATCAACCAGGTGGTTAAAGGCGCCTAGCAAACTTAAATTTGAACAGGTGTGGATGAATGTGTCGTGGTGGTTTAGAGTCTCTGGTGTTGCACTGCTAAGCATGATTTCAAGGAATTGCATCACGGCAACGGCAGCCACATTTCTATGTGGCAAAGTGCAAAAACGACTGTGTACCGTGCATTCGGTGCGCATCAAAAAACCCCAGGTGGTCAAATTACCCAGAGTCCCCCACTATTGCGTGCATCATAATCAGATCATGGTTTTGGCTCATAAAACCACAGAATTTAATTCAAGTGTTGAGGTGTCAATGAGTTGATGAAACATGGCAAAAAATCTGCCACAGTACATTTCTAGAAGTAACCCATAATTAATGTGTGTGGGACTGTCATTTTGTTTCCTTTAATACTACCAGTGTCAATCAATCAATCAATAAATCAATCAATCAATCGATCGATCAATCAATCTTTATTTATTTATCCAGTAAATCTGGATTGTCTTCAGGGCTAAAAGCCGCTCTAGGCAGCTTGACTGGGTCCTTGAAGACTGTTACATTGGCAGCATGCAACGTTCCTTCTGCACTTTTACAGACGTAGAAAATGAAGCAAGCATGTTGTAATTACTTATGAATATAACAGGTTTACAATATGAAGTACATCAAATGTTAACATAGTACAAATAAATTGACCATTTTAATATACGTATTTTAACTGCACAATAAGTCTTTGTGGTTGAAAATGAGCAAGTAAAATTAACTATGAAGAATACAAGAATAGAAATTCAAGAGACATATCGGGAAATAGTTGATGAGAGAGTCTAATATTTACTTAGGCAAACAAGGTAAGAGCACTATATAAAATAACGCATAAATGTGTCATTCCAATAATCGCAACGTGAGAACTAGTGTTCACGACATGGATACAAACTGTCGGCACAATTGTTGGTGTGTAGCAGTCATTGTTTCTGGAAATTTATTCAAAATAGATGGCAAGTTGAAATGAAGTGCTTGTAATTGTGGTTAGGTAAAAACCATGAGGCGGTTTGTCGCGTATGCGTATTAGTGTCATTAGCTTTTAGGCATGCTATCGTCGCAAGGAATTTTTTATAAGTGTCTGAAAAGTAAAAAGATTGTAAAATCCGAAATTGGTATAAGTGCTGAATTCGTATGATATTTTAATCTTGAAGGACCGCTTTAGTTAAAGCCAGGTAAGGAATGTTTGCTACATGTCAAAGAATCTTCTTTTGCAAAAGCGAAATTTTATTTTGCCTTTGCAAAATAAAATAAAAATAAATTGTTGTGCAAAAAAAAGGTTTTATTTAGATTCTGTTTAGTTGTAGTAGTCCATACCAAGCTGCAGTAATTAAGGTGTGACACAAATAGCATGTAATACACCTGGAGTTTTACCTTTGAAGGGAGTAAGTGCTGACATCGTGATAACGCACCAGTAGTGGATGAAAGTCTTTTGCACAGCTGTTCTACATGCGAGTTCCAACTTAGGTGAGCAGGAAATGTAACACCAAGTACCTTGTGCTCGCTTACTATAGTGATGTTCTGACCTTCATATAAAATAGGTTTTAGCAGTTCGGGTGCTCTATTTCTTGATGGAATATAATTACTTTTGTTTTTAGAGGAGTAGTACTTATTTCGTATACTTAACATTAGGGTGCTCACTGCTACACTAGACCTCTTTGGTGAAAGTTTCATGTATGGTTTGCTTTGCATGCCAGAGTTCAATAGCTCAGGCTCATCTCTCTGCTTCCTTTTGAACAATTGCCCCTCTTGCAGCTTTGACCTGGATTCTCAGACATGGTCCATTATTCAACCATCCCCAGATAGCGAGGTAATGTTCCAGTGTGAATTTGACACTTATTTAAAGCTGACTTTTATTTTCTTGGTGTCTTAGTTGGCGGATAGAAGTGGAGGGGGGGAAGCAAAAAGTTAATTAGTTGCTGAAACTCGTCGTAAACCGTCGCTTGAACATGCGTGTGCACACACACACAACACACACGCATACATAGAAAAAAGAGAGAGCATGAAATGAAACTAAGGAAACTTCATTTTCTGGGAGAGTCTGGCACAGGGAGACGTGCTCAGGCACCTGCGGTTGGGAATTATGCAGTATTGAAATTCCATCACATTGCAAACTTTACAGCTTTATAAGGAATTTTTGGATAGTAATAATGAATACTACAGTAACAACACTTCTTTGTACAATAGAAGAGCTAAACATGTGTCTTTGTATCAGTTGACTAACAACTACTTTATAGTTTTTATTACTACATTTTGAGATACATTCACCAGAACACTTGCATATGCCTTATGATGGCACCATCTCTGTTTCACTGTAGGTATATATATTGTGCTGATTTGGGATCATATTTTGTTGGAGAAAAGCAGGAAACTGGGCCAGTATGTGCTACATTTTCCAGGAAAAAACTAGAACAAAGGGGCTTAACCGAGGGGCCCGATCTTTATTAGTCATATCATAAGAAGCCAACAAGCACTGACATCAAGGACAACATAGGGAAATTACTTGTGCTTAATAAATGAAATAAAGAAACGACCGGTTGCCTTCACCCAAAAAGATCACATTCTCGTGACGCCTGCGGCAGAAAGGATGTTCTACATCCGCCGCCAAGGTCTGTAAGTGGTGGCACTGGCTAACGCTACCAGGGTTCTACTAGGAAACATAAATACGCAAGAAAGTGGATGGGGAAACGGCGCTGTGGTAGCTCAATTGGTAGAGCATCGCATGCGAAATGTGAAGGTTGTGGGATCGTTCCCCACCTGCGGCAAGTTGTTTTTTCATCCACTTTCATTTCCATTAATTTATTGTTTCTTTATTCCATTCATTAAGCACAAGTAAGTTCCTCTATGTTGTCCTTGGTGTCAGAGTTTCCAGGAATGTCACACACATTATTTCTTTAAATGCAAATTATGACTAAAAATGTGGGATCTTTCATGTGAATAAATTATGCACTAATAAAGATGCACCTACCTGCAGCTGTGGCTAAGCAGCTATGTCGTTCTGCTGCTGAAGACGAAATTACTGGTTCAATTCCTAGCCATCATGGTGGCACTTCAGTTGTGGCAGAATGTAAGAAAAATCATGTGTCAAGGCTTTGGTGCACGTTAAAGCAGACCAGCTTGTCAAAGTTCATCTGAAACCCTCGACGACCAAGTATCTCTAGCTCAGGCATTTGATGTTAGGAAAGCTGTTAGAAAATTTGCTGTTAGTAAAGGAAGAAAAACGTTTTTGAAAGAAATACCACGAAGGTTGTTCAGAATCCTTGAGGAATAAACACTTGTGATGCTGAATCATGCCTACATGATTTGTACCCACAGGTTCCATCGGGGCGTCTATTTCATGCGGCTGCTGTGGTTGGGGAGGCCCAGTACATATTTGGTGGAACTGTGGACAACAATGTGCGAAGCCGCGAGATGTTTCGCTTTCAGTTCTCCTGTTACCCAAAGTGTACGCTGCATGACGACTTTGGCCGCCTGCTCGAGACGCAGCAGTTCTGCGATGTCCAGTTCCTTGTGGGTCTGGTGAGTCAGTGTAGAATATTTTACAGGAGTCTTTGTTAAGGGAAGGCCTTTGCTTATTTGCTTATTTTGCTAGATTGGGACAGAGACATCCACCTCTGCCCTGCTCTTTTCATGCGGTTTCTTATTCTTAATGATGTGGCATATCAACAGGTCTAGCAGCACAGTCTGTTGGTACGTTTGATTGGTGTATCCTTAAAAAGAGTTATGCGAATTTTTCTTATGCAGTTAAGAAGTATATCCATACGTCAAATTAGTGAAAAAAGAACCTCTGTGATGTTGCTAGCGGGCAGATGCGTACACAGAAAAGTTAATTTGCTGTTTTATTTGCTGGGACCGTTTCGTTTGGCACTCACGTTAATCTACAGCCTAAGCAGTGTTCTTTTGCTTTAGCTTTGGGATAACTGGTAAAATGCTAAACATTGGTCGGAACTACCTGGAAAATTGTTTGTCATGTTTGGCAACAGTGATAACCACTTTCGTATGTGATAAGGTGCAGAGGTCTGCACTGTACGAGGCTTACATCGAAGTACAAATCGTTACTATATTACAAATAGTACCAGAAAATATCTTGCAAGTCATTTTTCAATGTCGTCTCAACCTTTTGCTCTGAAAATGTACTCAAGCTGTGAAGGAGTGTCTTCTGACAGGAGGACACTTATGTGATACTGCCGTTTGAAATTTCCTTGATTGCTGTAGCATGCTGAGTACCGTATTTACTCGCATAACGATCGCACTTCTTTGCAAAAGAAATTGACGCAAATTCAGGGGTGTGATCATTACGCGGATTAAATTTCCCGCGAAAAGACTTTTTTTTTTTCATCCCGCATTTGCTGCGGTACGACAACTGATCAAAAAAACAGGCGGCTGCCGCTGTAACAGTGTGGGACACCAAAACAATAATGGAGGCTGGCGGAGCAAGCCGAACGCGCCGAACGTGATTTTTTTTCTTCTCGTGAGTGCATTATCTGCATTGAAACAGTTTCTTCCATATTGGTAATGAATAATATCATTAATATCGGCAAGTTTGCGGCAATAACGTAGCCATGTCACATCACTTTGAGCCAACAGAAACAGATATGGGCACGCTTAGCTGCCAATGACATAGTGTCATGGCGGGCATGCTGCGGAAACTGCGGCATTTGTTTTCACTACTATCCTGATACGGCATGTTCCGCTAAGGGTGGGCGAATATCTTAGCTGTGTTACAAGTGTCGGCATATGAATAAGGTGCACTTCTAACGTATCAGTGTAAATGTGGCTACTATCTTTGCTGCTCACGATTTGTTGCGTGCCCACGAGTGCAGACAAGAAGAATCGAAAGGAGCCTTTTTTGTTGTTGTTGTTGACCACAACCATTATAAAGCCAACACATAGTAAAGCCAAGGCAAGTTTGGTTGTAGGTTTTTTTTTAATTTTTTTTCATGGAAGTTTGGAAAGTGATGAAAGGAATGAAATGGGGCATCTGCTTAAGAATGTTTGGTGCATGTAGACCACTTGGTATGTCTTGAAGAGTCGTTCGCATAGCATTTGACAGCATTCGATAGATGGTAAGCTCGATAATTATTATATAGACTTGGCATATGAAATATCGCTGCGGCAAGTTTGGGGTGCGATCATTATACGGGAAAGAAAAAAAAAATCAAATTTTGGTAACAGAATTCAGGGGTGCGACCATCACGCGAGGGCAATCATTATGCAAGTAAATATGGTATTTATTTCAAAGTTTGTGTTCAGTGCTCTGTGCCTGTATTATTGTGTTGTAACTACCAGCCGCAGCAGCCCAGTGGTGTTGTGCTGCTGATCTAAAGGTTGTGGGTTTGATTCCCAGCTGTGGTGGCCATATTTTGATAGGGCTGAAATCAAGAAATGCTCATGTACTTAGATTTAGATGCATGGTAAAGAAGGCAAGGTGGTCAAATTTAATCCAGTGTCCCCTCACTACAGTGTGCATTCTCATAATCAGATTGGGGTTCTGGGACCTTAGACCTTAGAATTTAACATCATTAATTTTAACTCTGTTTAACTGTGAAATCGTGTGTGCGCAGGAGGAAGTGTCCATTCTAGCACATGTGGCTTTTGTGGCTGCCCGGTCAACTTGGCTTCGGGACAAAATCAGCAAGGCACGAGAGGCGCAAGTGATAATTGAGGTGTGTGCTGTCTGTCATTGTGAAGAAATGTTAAAGCATGACATGTGGGAGCTATACTTTTGCACCAGTGCACAAGTAGTTTTGTATCCCTGGGTGCACCATGTCTTATTGTTAAGCTAAACAATGCAAAGATTACAAGTTGTAGGTCATTGCAACTGAAACACTTTTTGAACATAGTATGAAAACATTGCTGATCTGTCATAGAGGCTGCTGTGAACATGTGGGTCAAATATTACTGCACTGCATGGAGCATGGAACTTATAATCTCCTGTTAAACACAGTGAAAAGTTGCTTACTCTCATTTCCGTAATGTCATTATGCAGCAGCATCAAAAGCAGTTGGACCAGCCAGTGCTATTGGCTGATTTCATGATCACGAGAGCATTCTCAGTAACACATAATTGGAAATTTTGGGTTACGTAAATAACAAATATACATGTCTGCAATGTCAAAAAGACAGAAAAATTATGTCATCTTTGCACTGCACGTAGCTGCGTTTGCTGCGTGTGGCCTTTAAAATACCAGTGACGTGCTGCATATCGTAGTCTACCATGGCCGCCAAAGTGTGCAAGCACTTGGTAATAGAGAAAGGTGTGACTCCCTATAGTTAGGTTCAAGGCTTAATGGTCCAACGATTTGTGACCCTATTGCTTTTATAATATGCAATCCTCTAGGGTTTTTAAGCAGTATATGTCCTTGTGTTTGACTTAAATGCAGACTTGCCATGTCAAGTCTAGTGCCACTCTTTATGATACAGTGTCGCCGTAACAAATTTAAGCAGGCCTACTTCATGAAACACTATATTTCCTCTACACCACCATCAACATCTCGCTCCTCCTTTATTTCCTTCCGTGATAACCTCAGGCGAGAGCAACAGCTGCTACTGCTTCTAATGACAGTTTTAGTCGTCGTCAAAAGCTGTCTGCGCTTTGAATAAATGTTTAGATCGATTTTTGGTCTAAATTGGGAAAAGGTAGTTACATAGCTGTTATCAAAGGGCCTAACTCGGGAGATACCTAATTAAACCCGAGTTGTGCCATGAAATTCTTGACCTTATGCAGTTTCCTACTGCATTCATAGACTGAAATACATCCTTGAGTTATTGGTCCGACTCCCTATAATGAGGGCTGTTTTCTGTGGAAAAAAAAAAAAGGAGCACTGTCATGTCATAAAGATTTGATTCACACGTGCATGTTGGCAAGGTACTGTGGAGATTAGCTGTGACGAGTGTGAACTTGGGCACCAAACACACTTTGAGGGTAAACTATGCAATGTCTCGCTTCGCAGGTGTATGTGAGAGCATTGTGGTATGTTTCATTGCATCTTATATCTAATACTCATGTGACTTTTATTGCACACACATCTCCCATGTCCCATTTGCAGGCTGAGGCTACTTTTGATGGTGGTGGAAGTGTATACCCAACTGCAGCTGCGCTTCAGGTGCGCCTCCCAGATGCCGTGCCCGAGGCATTTGAACTTGTGCTCACATACATCTACACTGATCGCATTGATCCTACCAAAAAAAGTTAGTGAACTTCCTTTGAGTCATAAAATTGTGGATTGAGCACTTTCTTTTTCACGTCAGGAGTTTTTATTCAGTCAATTTTCCCCTAGTTTAATTCCAGTGCATGTCGATCATCAGAGTTGGGATCAGGAAAGAGCCACCTTTGATGGCCCTCCTGTCTGAGAGGGGAGTGTAAAGATTTATGCACTAGAATAGCAGCTTGGGCTTGTTGGTTTTCCATCCTGCTGTTAATAGCGTAAAATGTAGACGAGAGACGAGACAAGAAGACACCACAAGTGCTGTGGTGTCTTCTTGTCTCGTCTCTCATCTACATTTTGCGCTGTTAACAGCAGGAAGGTTTATGCAGATGTTCAAATGTAGAACTGGTAACTAGAACATCACCATGCCTACTATTTGTGCAGTCAACTATTCACCATAGTTGACCTGAGTACACAAATGCAGCAGAGAAAACCGAGAAGTCTAGCTGAACACTATTTTCAAAAGTTTAATCCATGAAGCTCTTAGTTACGTGAAAGTTACAGAAGACAAGGAACAGCCACATAGTACAGCATTTCAATAGCCCTTAGAGGATACTTTCTCCAAGGCCAGTGTTTCAAATCCTGCCACTAGAAAATGTTTATTTCCTTTATTAAGCAGTGAGGATACATGCTAATATTCTGGTGGAAACTAGTTACATGTAAATGGTACTATGAGCCTGACAAATGCTTGTATATTGAAAATGACTGTTCTGACAGTCACTAGAAATGGATGGGTATGCTAGCAACAAACTGAGCCAGTCACACAGAGGATTTGCTTTGCCAAAAGATTATCTAACTCTTTTTGGTTGAGAATTGATTGCTAGCACCAGTTGTTCTGACTTATTACTTTTAACAGTCCGAAATAATCTGTTGTGTCTCGTGTTCTTGATTCCAGGTCGAGACCCTATGAGTGACCGCATTGTTCTTCTTATGATGGATGTCTATAGGCTGGCTGTGCAGGTAAGTTCTAAATTGTAGAAATGTTGCAAAGAAGAGAACTCATTGTTGATGATTTGAACATTCTGGAGTGGCAAGCTAACAATTCTGCTAACATTTCTGAGCAACAATCCAATTTAGAAGGGGTAAGCTGCTTGTGTTTAGCAAAGAATTAAACATTGTGCTGCAGTTACACATGTGAGAGAACTTTCTATACTTATGTGACAATGAATGACCGCAGCATTGGAGAAGTGGACACTTAGCTCAGTCAAGCTGGATAATCCTGAATATGTTCTTGCAATCAGTGATTGTTACTTATTTGTATAGAGCTTTGCCAGCTAGCAATACTTGAAATTCTAATTATGCTGACTAATCGTAAGAGTAAAGAAAATTCTATATTATGCGTGTGAAAGAAAGGAATCATGCTTTCATTTCTCTGGTTACCTTGGTTTGAACTTATGTCATCGTGGTTGCCATCTTGAGAGTATACTAGCATTTTAAAAGTTGTTTAAACAAGAAACGTGGCAGCACAACTGGCACATCTTGCACTGTGTGACAAATTGATAACAGTGATAACATAGTAAAATAATGGTCACTGTCAAAAAGCAAAACAATGCATACTTAATGATATGGTGTACTGACATCATCATGGGCGCCATATTAGTGTACTATCACAGTGAGAAGCTGTATCCATGACGTTACGGGCATACTACTGAAATCTTTTGATCTATTGAAATCAGGCAGATGTAAGAATAATATGCGGATATGCCTGCTCAAAGATAGCATGTGTAAGTACCATGAGTTTTGTGCCAGCCTGCTGTATATTGTTATGCCATTCCACGTGCCTATTATCGAGGCGACGCGAGCTCCCATACTACATGCATCATGTGCCTATCAGCGAGGCGACGGGAGCTCCCACTTCTCCGCGACGAATCAAGAATTCGACGTGAGTGACCTCAGCACCTGCCAAACTGGTTCCTGCCGACGAGGGGTTGCCAAAGGGATTTAAGGGAGAACTGGCCCATTGTGAGCAGAGAGAGTCGCCTCCAGCCGCCCAGTCGGTCTGATGCGCTCTTACAGCTAAATGTACGCTATCATCCACTATCTGTAAATTTGCATAAAGTTTTTGGTTTCTTCTTCGTCTGTGGAAAAAGTCCGTCTCTCGTCCTCCACCCCAAAGTCACAACAGTGGATGGCAAGCTGTGGGATTCAAAGCCAGATAATGCCCGCTACACCGCTCAACGGCAGCCATGAGGTCGACCGGCATCAGCTACTTTGGAGGGGTGAGTGCCCGGCGTTTGCCTTTCGCATCGCCAGACCTCTGTTGCACATGTAAATGCTAAGGACAATTTCTCAAGTATCCTGAAAGGGTTGTAGTGGTTTTGTCTTAGTTCGCTTCAGGCCTTGCATAAATTTCCGGCTTCGGAAGCAAAGCTAATTTAGAGGCAAAACCGGAGACAAGCCATCAGATCGCGATGGAGCAGCTCAGGATACAGGACCTTCTTGATGTTTGTCAGGAGATGGGCATTTCGGTTGCCGCGACAAGGCGAAAGAAAGCCATTCTGCATGCTATAAGGGCACAAGAGGTAACTGAGGAGGAAGTCGAAGAGGTTTGGAGAGAAATTCTTGAGAGGAGAAGCGAGAAAAAAATGTGCAATGAGACACAAGAAAAAAAAGGCGCGAGGAAGCAGAGGAGGAGAAAAGGCACGAGGAGGCAGAGGAGAGAAAAAGGCGCGAGGATGCAGAGGAGAAAGAAAGGCACGAAGAGTGAGGTTATGCTCTTAAAATGAGAGAACTGGAAATAGAGCAAATTTAAATCAGCTTGGCGCATTCAAGTCCCCTTTCCGGTGTAGACGATATGCCTAAACTGAGAATACAGGACCTCATGCTACCGTACAGGATAGTGCAATGATATCGCACTTTTTCTCGTGAATTTTGAACGTACGTGTGAAAAGATAGTGCTGGACGAAAGCCTTTGGTCTCAAAAACTTCTTTCAGTTGACCCAGGAGAGGCCGCATAAGTTCTCGCATGCTTGCCTATAGAAGACTATAATAAGTATAGGAAGGTAAAAGCCGCGCTTCTTCGCAAATACCGCCTCTCCGCCGCAGCATTTCGACAGCGGTTTAGACAGGCAAAAGGGGGCAGCGAGTCGCACACTTGAGTTTGCGTATGAGTTAAAGTCTAACTCAAGGGAGTGGCTCAAAAGTGCAGAAGTGTATGGCAACCATGACAAGGTGCTTGAATGCATAGCACTGGAGCTGTTTTACTGAGTTCTTCCAGAACAAGTTAGACTTTGGCAGCAGGACAGGCTCCCTGAAGTAGACCTAGAGAAGGCACTGCAGCTCGCGGAGGAATATTACACGTGCCGAAACTTCCAAGAAAAACCAATTCAGGAAGATAGGCTATAAAAACAGGACTATTCTGTAAAGCGATTTTCCCCTCGTAGCGCAATTTTGCTGAATAAGAAATCATCTACGAGCAACAAAGGAGTATCGACTAAGGCTGAGGTGGCGAGGGAAGGTCTAGCAGAGGCAGTCCAGTTAGCTGGGGCCGCTAAAGCTAAGGCAGACGTAGAGCATGCGTTCGAGGCACGGAGACCAGTTATCTGCTTCGTTGCAACAAGGAAGGCCATATTTCCTCAAATGGCAAAGAGAAAATCGCGTTCGCCAGCATTAGCTAGTCAGACGATAATCAGAGGTTGCTTGAGCCATATACAGTATGCAGGATGTCGTGGTAAATGGGAAAATGTGCAGGGCACTTCGCGATTCTGCCGCCAACATTGATGTTACTCATCCACAGGACGGATGAAACACAGAAACACAGGACGGATGCCCTGTGTTTCTGTGTTTCTGTGTTTCTGTGCAAACAGAGGCAGCCGTGGGTCCAAGTTTACCCGAACACTTTTCATATCTTTTTTCGAACAAATCGGAGCAGCTTTTAGAAAAGGAGGGCTGGTTGTTCTCTACCAGTCTCGCTTGCATGACATTAACGCGATTGCGGTCACATGCCCTCTCAAAGAAACGTGAAAGCTCATATTCAAACGAGGAAACTGACACTGTAACATCATCACAGTGGCAGCCTAGGCCAGGAGATATGGCTAACGAAAAGCAGAGGACTCAGACTTGTGACGGATCAATTACCAGATCAGTGACAGTGGGTGAGGAGCCTTTCGAGACTCGGGGAAAACGGGGCGCCTAGGGCTGAAGTGGAAGGTTCACTGCTTAGTCCCGCATCCTTTTGCTGGGAGCAGCTTAGTAGGGTTGAACGAAAGGCGCTTATCGCAGCACAGAAAAGTGACCCTTTACTAACTGTGCTGCAGGCTAATGTAAATGAAGGGGTGTCCCGAAAGAACATCTCGTTTTGCACTAGGTCAGGTCTCAAGTACCGGTAATATCAGGATTTCAAGGGTCGGACATACAACCAACTACTCGTGGCAGAAAAGTACCGACCACAGCTTTTAGAGTTAGTGCATGGGAATGTTTGGGCGGGTCACTTCGGTATCAAGGAGACAAAGGCTAGGCTAGTGCAAGATTTCTATTGGCCAGGATGCTGGAAAGAGGTTGAAACACTTGTTCGGTCATGTGATGCATGTCAGCAAGTTGGTAAGCCCAACGACAAGTGACAGAATTTTACTCGGAGCGAGACAGGGCCAAATATAAGTTTTCTTCGATCGCCCCAGCTGTGTCTTGCCTGCCCGAATGAATGTTAAGAATTGCTTTGCAATTTATTCTTTAGTTGTTTATTCTCTTTGAATGTGTCTCTGAGAGCACTATTTGTAGAGGTCTGTATCCCAGGCTCTTTATCAGATGTATGTTTTGTGTTTAGTACAATAACTGTAATGGTGCTCAGAGGGGGTCAAAGCGTTTGTTTTCATGGAGTTTGGTCTGGCGTTGTGGAGAGCATTGGGAGGGTGCTCACTTTCACCGAAGTGGTTGGCGTTGATTTTCGGTCACCCCGTGAGCTCTCTCAGATCCAAGCAAAGAAAAGACCAGGGGATGAAAGGGCGGCAAAGCCATTATCTTAACCCCAACAAGGACGTCACTCAATCAGCACATCGCATACATCGAGCTGCGTCGAACAGCTTGACTTTTGGATGTATTATCTGGCGGCGGGGGTGCTGTTGTGCCATACCACATGCCTATCATCGAGGCGACGGGAGTTGCCATGCTATGTGCATCATATGCGTATCAGCGAGGTGACGGGAGCTCCCACTTCTCTGTGACGAATCAAGAATTTGACGTGAGTGACGTCAGCACCTGCCAAACTGGTTCCTGCCGACGAGGGGTTGCCAAAGAGACTTAAGGGAGAACCGACTCATTGCAAGCAGAGAGAGTCGCCTCCAGCCACCCAGTTGGTCTGATGCGCTCTTACAGCTACATTGTTGTTGTTGTTGATAGTGGATGAAAGCAACGTTGTTGCTTTCATTCACTATCATCCACTATCTGTAAATATTGTATAAAGTTTTTCATTTCTTCTTCGTCTCTCGTCCTCCACCCCGAAGTCACAACAATAGATGTAGCACAATAAGTTCAGTTATGTGTTCTAGTTATTTTTTCGTAAATTCAAAAAGTAGTTCTGTTAGGAATGTTCTGTTTTTATGTTTGCATCACATGTAGCCCTTTTGGTCCATTTGTCAGTTGTATTAGTGATACACTAGCTCACAACATATGATGGGTTGCTCGCGTTTTAAATCTGCCAATAGAATATGATTTTTGCAATTATTTACCAAATTTGGCCTTTTTCAGCCTGGATTACCAAGCATAAATTCATGTTGGTCAACTATAAAGCCATATGTGACCAAATTTGGCACCTGACTGCCTCACAGTGTGCTGTACCCATCTTATGATCATAAGTAAAAATGAAGTAATATCAATAGCCTCAGATTTTTATTGTTTGGTATGGTTGAATTCCACTGTAACGAAATTCACAGATGTGCAAGAATATTTATTATAGCAGGACGTTGTTTCTTTTAGATTGTCAAAACAAAACTGAAAAAAACGGTACTGGCAAAGCCTAATTTCTAGAAGTTAGTGAATGCAGAATTCAACTGATTCATTCTTTACCTGGTGGTCATGTTTTGTTGGTTGTTCAAGGAGCCTGAAATGGCTAGTTTTTTGTATGCATATATGTTTTTTTACTTTACTTCATAAAATAATCCCTTATATGTAATGACAAACCAAAATTTGTTCTCTGTTGTGGGAATTTTTCTGCATTGAGATCCATTGGTCAATGAGCAAGAACCAAAATTTCTTACACTATAGCGAAAATTTCTCTGAAACAGTGTTCATTGCATTGAATTTGAAGTGTCACAGATTGCTTGGACAAAAAGTGCTGCAAAATTACTCACTAGAAAGCTCGGTTTCAGAACTTGTTGAGCTAGCTGGCTAATGATTGTTATGAAATGTGATTGTGAAAAAGGTGTGCACGGACGAGAAATTTGAGTGTAAGTACTCAATATAAGCTTCTCCTTAGGGAGTCATCACTAACATCACCCATGATCATGATAATCTAATTGAGTAATGGGTTAATTTGACAAAAGCAGTGAGCTCTTGTTATCATAGTGTATGTCTTTGAATACAGTGGGTGCCTACATTCATGTGAGTCATGTGTGTTGCATTGACAGTTCCACATGAGGCGCTTGGAGCACCTGTGTGTCCAGTATCTTGAGGCAGCCATCAACCATCGCAATGTCCTTGTTGCCTTGCAAAATGCCTCTGACTTGCGTCTGGACTTTATCAAGGTGGGTGTACCAAGAACTCATTGCCAGCGGAGATGGTTCAAAATGGATTTACTTTCTTTTTTTTTTCATGAAATGCTTTTGCATTCCCGTGATTGCCCTGGAGATTCCCGAGTATCTTTTCCCATGCAGCCTCGATAGGGCCTGGAGCGGATAGAAATGTGTAGCATGGGATGAAGGAGCAGACATAGTATATTTGAAGTATTTGTGTAACCAGCACTGTGCCAATGTTTTCCAATGTATGGCCTATTTAGTGCAATGTTAGACTTGTACTGGCACTGCTTCTGGTGCCGCCAAAGATGCTGATGTGGTTACGACACTCGAGTGTTCAAAACTCATTTTGGTTCAAGCTTTTGTGAAAGATGAAACATTTAAAGGGGGAAATTACTTTAGAAATCAGCTTCCTTATTTCTTCGTGGATTTTCATGAAAATTGGCACAAATATTTAAAATGTCTCCCTGGTGCTTCAATAAAATTTTCAGAATGATAATTTGAGAACATTTTATACAGCAGAATTTTTTTCCTTTGCATATACTGACGTGCGTGGGGAGCTTAAAAAAAAATGTAATGGAAGGCTCATTGATAGCTAGCATAGCTAAATGCATGATGAAGGTCGTGACATTCTTGCTTCTTTATTCGCAACACAAGTTTTTTGAATTGTCATTTTTTATGTTACCTTTGCATTAAGCACATTTTTGGGGTGAATGAATACCCACATCATAAGTTTATAGAAAGTCAAGATAAAGAAGCGGGAGTGTCAGCAGCTACACTGTAACCCAAGAAAAATGACAAAAAGAGCAGAGTCAAAAAGGCCAAACGGTAACAAATACATCAGCACCAAAAGCTTAGCAGAAAGAAAAAAAATCTGTTTTGAGAAAATGGCTCACAATGTTTCAGTCTCTCTTCAGTTCTCTGACCAAATTTGTAGTCTTTGGTGTGTTTCGTAATGTGGGACTTCTTGAACATGTGGCCTCTGGTCTTGTGCGCCTTCATTCTCCCCCTTTTTAGTCGAATGGCAATCTTTACTGCTGCTTTCTAAAGAGCATGGTGCTACCTGGCTTTCAAATCAAGTGAGGTGCAGAGCTGTGTGTGGGCATGAATATAGTTCCAGTGTTGTACCTGCAGGCTGCCTCATTGATAGCAGTTTCCAGTGCAATCAGTGAAGCATCTTTTTTTTTTTTTTTGGCAGAATCAACCATGTGATTGAATGAAGGCTCTCAGCAGCATTCCAAATTATCTTCCCTTAACAATGGCTGTGGAGCTTAGGATCAGGGAGCCACTGATATATAGGCAGCGATGCAGCTGCTAGGTGCTTTCCAGCTTGTACTTTTGTGTGATGCCTCACTTCTGCAGCCAGGTGTCTGTGCCAGCTGAAGGGGCCTAGTGAACAGAGCTCATGATATGGTTAAATTCCCTTTATGAAGGGGTGGTATGATAGATATTGTAATGAGACATCGCGACAATACGATAGAAAGAGTCAGCATGCTATGTGCTTTTTCGCGGGTCCGAGGTGCCTGTGCGCGATATGCCTGCCACAGGTCCAAGCTAGAGTCGGCACTCGATGTGCTTAGTCGTGCAGTACGAGGTGCTGCTGCACGAAACGCCTAGCTGCGAGCCCGAGGAGTCGGCGCGTGTTTAGTCGCGCAGTCGGAGGCGTCGACTGCGCAAAATTTTTAGCTGCAGGTCCAAGGATTGCATGCGCGATTTTTTTCATTGCGAATTCTGAAACGCCGATGTTGAAAGGCTTAGCCATGTGTCCGAGGATTCCGCGTGCGAAGCTTGATCGCAAATTCCACGTCACCGGTGCTTGGAATGCTTAGCCACAGGTCTGAGACGTCCCCAAATGAAGGGATCGGCCACACTACTGCGATGTCCACATAGCGCCCATTTTAACATTCGTCAAGATTACGGAGACCATTGAGAGCTCGCGAGATGCAAAGAGCCAAGCAGACCTGCATAGCGAGTCCCTGCATAGCGAGTGCCGGACCAATGGAGAAACGTGCTGGAGTCAAGTGGTGGGCGCAGCCACTCGGTGTTTCTGGAACAACCTTGAATAATTTGCTTTTAGTGCACTTGTTAATGTATGGAGAAGATCGCTGAAACAACACGGGGAAATCATGGAGGATGGAAAAAACTAGGAGGGAGCGTCATTTAGAGAAATGAGATGATGGGAAATAGGCCCTCATGTTATAGGCAAGCAGTAGATTTAGATGGCTCGCTTTGGTTGCATCTGCTGCGGGGGTTTTGGAATATGTGCACATAGTAGGCGTGGCAAATACATGCCAAGGTTGAGTGTAGGAATTCAACTGAATGAAGCAGTTGAGTCTGTGTTGTGTGAGTCAAGTAACCCACCAAACCACCACATGGCGCATTGCTTAAGCAAGCAGCAGACAGCCCCCAAGGCTGTAGCGTATGACGGCATCAGGTAATTAACTGGCATTGTGCCCAACAAACTGCGAGGGCCACTTCAAGGACAACTGGTAATGTTTCGGGATGGTTTCAGGAAAACAAAACCTTTCACCCTACAAGCGTGTGAAGGCAACCAAGCCACCCTTCCCACGGTGATTCATTGCATTTGGGGACATCTTCTGGAAAACATTGATGTCTTTCACCACTGCGAACATGTACAGGCAATCAAGTGAGCACCCAGGGTCCACAGCGACTGCTTTGCTGTGTGAAAAAAATTTGTTGCATCTTGTGCCCAATGGCCCAATGATGGGCTGGCAAGCTGGGGATCCCAACCATACTCAAGGCCATGCCAGCCCATTGTTATAGCAGACGGTCTTAGTCAACACTGTCATTATACTCAATGCCTTCTGCCTCTCAACAGACTGGCAAAAAATCAACAGGCACATCTCAACAGCATAACGACGTCGCGCCACACAATCTTACAAAATAGTGTACGTAATAGTGTCTTCATTCCAGGACTCCATTGGCCATGGCTGCTCAACGTACTTGCTGGACAAGAGCTTCTTGTCCCGCCAGGGTATTGCCAGTCAGCTGTACCTCCCATCGCTCAAATGACGTGCTAGGCGTCTTTAAGTGTTGAGGTTTGCCCCCACACTCCAACGAGATGTGAAAAGAGTGTTGGGCATGTGTTGTTGCACCAGGGGCAGATGCCGCGATATGTTTGTGGGTACATTTTGCTGTATCTGTATAGGTTTGGGAATGTGTTAGTCTGAATAAGTCTGAGAGCTACTGCCTCTTCAGTGCTGAGCTTTCTGTGAGAGGGAGGATAAATCCTGCGGTTGAGTCGCTGGATCTCAAGTCGGTCGCAGTAATTGGATGGCAGGGGCACGAAGGTAAAGGGTGGGGATTGATGAGACGATTGGTTTTGCCCCACTCAGTTTATTAGTGTTCGAGCTATG
Source organism: Dermacentor albipictus (assembly GCF_038994185.2). Taxonomy (NCBI): domain Eukaryota; kingdom Metazoa; phylum Arthropoda; class Arachnida; order Ixodida; family Ixodidae; genus Dermacentor; species Dermacentor albipictus. The sequence continues at coordinate 193,506,876 of NC_091822.1, forward strand.
GCGTTCGCCCTTTCGTTCCCTCCAGTCCCTCATGGCCCAGCATCCACGTGATTTGATGGGATTCTTGCAGCCTCGGGCCTAGAGTCTGAGCCGCCAGCAGCGGTGTTCGTTTGTTGGTAAAGTTACAGCAGGCCTGTTGCGAGTCGGTAACGACATGAACTTCCCTGCCTACCCTGTCTTGTTGCTTTATTACTAGCGCCGCGGCTATGGTCTCAGCCGCAGCTGGGGTCTCTGCCCTGACGGTGGCCGCGAGGGTCAAGGAGTTGTCTCTCCTGTTCACGGTGGCTACCGCGAAAAGGCCCCCTACAGGGTACGCCGCCACGTCCACGTACGTTATGTACGGGTGACCCTTGAATTGTCGGCGCTGTCTGTCGACGCAAGCTCTGCGTCGCCCTTCATGGAGTTCATGACTCATGTGTTTCGGTATGGGGTTCGCCTTGATCTTGCCTCTGACCTCAGGCGGGAGCGATCGTTGCCCATCGAGGGCACGGAGTTTCGTTGCTGTTCCAGTCCGGTGGAGGAATGGCTCTGCCCGCCGCCGTGTTCCGTAGTTTGGCTTTTTGCGAAGCCATAACCGCGTTCGACAGCTCAGCGAAGGTCTTGTGGATCCCGAGGGCCATTAAGTTTCTCATTTGAGATGGTGACGGGGAGACCCATGGCCATTTTGTACGCGCCTCTGATGATGGCATAAACTTGTTCTTGGTCACATTTGTTTAGCGAGTGGTAGTGATACGACATGCAATACGTTACTCTGCTGATCACCAGAGCCTGAACGAGGCGAAGCGTGTCCTCTTACCCAGGCCCTTGCGGCTTCTTGTTATTCGTTTGATAATCCACGAGATCTGGTTGGTGGCAGACCTTAGGGTTTGGATGGTGTGGGAGGCTTTCTGGTTTCTCTAGATCCAAGAACCCAGAATCCTAGTCTTATTGCTTTCCGTGATCTTCTGGCCCTCCAGATAAAGGTCGATAGGGCCAGGGGACTTGTAGATTCCTCCTCCGTGCACCCGGATCACCTCGAACTCGGGGTGATCACCTCGGGGTGATCACCTGATCACCCCGATCACTTCTCAGGCGTGCAACGCATTCCACTCGCTGCCGCAAATCTCTCCGCGGCCGTCGCAGCCTCCTGAAAGGTCACCTTTTTTGAACGTATCTGAGAAAAGTATCTATGAAAAGTATCTGTGAATCAGACGACATATAAGGCTCACACCAAATGTGTGACATCGGTTCATCACACACTCATAAGTTCTGAATAGCCCACTACAAACGAGTCTTGGTGCTCATAGCTTGATGCTGGTTTGGAATCCGCTTGTCGCTAAAGTTGGCGTTCATAACATCTATTATCCTGATTGGATTGGTGTGACACGTAAAGTGCCTCAAGTGGCCAGTCACGCGGGTATTTTGCGTGCATTTGCGGGTTTCTTTCACGTCAGAAAAACAATCTTATGTAGCATGTATTGAGCAAGAGAAAGCTGTGTCGGGGGTTTTGCATGTTGGTGTAGAATTTTCTCTTTGACACTTTCCATGTAAATATAACAACCAAGAAGTTGGATAATTATTAGGACTAACTGTCTGATTAGGCCGTGTGCAAAAAAAATTATTTGCGTATCTCGAAGCGATGGCAAACAGCATTACCTTGGTTCGGTCCAGATAGGTGGCATTTGCATATTTTTAAAATTCGGTTCAAGTTACCTGAAACACCCTGTATATTCCGCCTTCATGCGGTTCGCAAGTAAAAATCATCATCTGTGATGCATTCCAGACTAGGATGACCCAGAGGTCACATGTTGAAAAGCAGTTAATATTTGATGAAAATCTGCAAGCAGGCCCTGAAACACCAAAATTATCTGGTAATATAATAATTAAGGACCACGTAATTCAATGACAAAGATGAAAGGGTAACATTTGTAGCTTTTCTCTATAGACATCTTATAAACTGGACATTGGCTAAAGAAATAGGCAACCGAATAAGTTTTGTATATAGACGGCTTATAGGCTTAAAACAGATAAAAGAAAGAGACAATTTAACGGCTTTAGTGAAAGGGAAACTTATAAACTGCAAAGAGACAAAAAATATACGGTTTAGCAACTTTTATCTATAGGCAGTCTGTAAACCGAGAGTAGACAAAAATACCGACCCTTCAGGAGGCCGCGTGAGGGAGCCCTTGGTGGCCCAGAGCGTGATGTCGTCTGCGTACAGGGCATAACCTAGGTCCGGGATCTTCCGCAGCTCTTTGGTCAGCGCTAGCATTGCGACGTTGAAGATAATCGGAGAGACCATCACTCTTTGCAGCGATCCTTTGTTCGGCACGTCGATCGTATACAATCAAGTGTGGCCTATTCTGATGGTTGCCATCTGGCCCGTCAGGAATGATTTGGCGTAATTAAAGATGCGCTCCCCACAGCTGATGTTCAATTCCTTGAGAATGGCCTCGTGAGAGATGTTAACGAAGGCCCCTTTCAGGTCGAGTGCAAGCAGGGGGTGTTCTCCTCCCTTCGGGATGCCCTTGAGAGCTTGTTCCCTTAGGATTAGGAAATCATTTTGCGCAGAAAGTTTCGGCCTGAAGCCAAGCATGGCATGCGGGAAGAGGTCACCGTCCTCTTTGTAGTGTTGGAGGCGGGTTTTGATGGCGAGGCACGAAGTCAGCGAGATGAGGACGCAGGGCGTCAATCGCGGGCTTCATGCTGGGTTTGGGAATAGTGACGATTGCCGCGTGTTTCCACTCATTCGGTACGTGGCCCTTGCTCCAGAGTTCGTCGTTTAGTTATTTGGTCAAGTCCAGGATGTGCATCGGGCTCAGCTTTCTAATCATGGCATTGGTAATTTTGTCAGCCCCGGGAGCAGTCTTGCGTTGTGAGGCTCGTGCCGCAGCATACACCTCTTCCTCCACGATCGGAGCGTCCGGTTCTGGTCTTGGTTCTCCTTCATATTTAAGGAGGCAGGATTGTATGGGGTCACTACCCAGGTATCTGGTTTTTAGGGTGTCAGTCAGATCCTGGTCATTCCAGGGGAACTTGTGAGCAATTTCTAGAAGTGTCCAACTGGTTGACGATTTCGCCTTGTTGGACTCGATCAGGCAACATAGGATGGCCCATGTCTGCGCCGTACTCAGGGTACCATTGAGCGAGGTGCAAAATTGTACCCAATTTTGCTGCGCCAGCTTGTTCGCGTAATTTCTGGCTTCTGTTATATGCTCGATTCGTAGACGTAGTTTCCGGTTTAACCGCTGTTGCTTCCACCATTTGAGGAGGCCCTCACGGGCTTCCCACAGGTGTAAGAGCCGGCGATCGACTTCGGGCCTCTCAACCGTGCGCTGGATGGTTTTGGTGGTTTGGATGTGGGCATCCCAGAGGTGCTGCATCCATTCCGATATGTCCGTTATACCGTTTTCGGGCGGGGGGTACTGCCTGTATGCCTCCCAGTCCATGAGCCTAATTTCCCTAATTGTTCTCTTGAGTTTTGGGGTGGATACCGAGATGCTGAGGATGTTGTGATTGCTGCGTAGTGTTTTGCCCAGGTGCGTCCATGAGTATTCCCTTACGTTTTTGACAAATGACAGGTCTGGAAACGTGTCTAGACTTACACTGTTGCCTATTCGGGTTGGTTGGAGGAGGTTGGTTATCGATTCGAGGCCCATTTAGTCAACCGCATCGAGGAGCGACCTCCCCTTTTGTGTGCCTTGTTGGTAGCGCCAAGTCGAGTGTCTAGCGTTCATGTCTCCCACCACTACCAGCTGCTTGCAGCCAGTGGCTCTCATGCTGTCATAAATGATATTGCAGAAGTCGTCCTTCTGAGCCCTCGGCAGACTGTACAAATTCAGGATGAAAGTGCTATGTCTACCCCTCCTCCGTGGGAGGACTTCCTCTAGCACATGATTAATGTCGTGATGTTGATAATGTTGTTCCACGGCCATCACTGTTTTGTGAACTAAAACCGCGACCTTCCGTGAAACATCTCATCTCATCTTAAATAGGTGCAAGACAGCAGAACAAAAGTTAGCTAGAAAATATGCACCGGAGTTTGAGGTACACAACAGCTGATTTGACGAAACAATAGACCACGCTAGGGCATACTCCGGATGGGCTTCGAGGTGAGAGCGCTGACTAACTGCAGTAATAAACGCAAGTTGTGCTTTGAAAATTATGTCGTCATGGGTCTGGCTCCCCAGTCTCTCTCCATGTTTCGAGGCAACGCATTCAAAGCGAAGAATGATGCCCATGGTAGCAGAAACCCACGCGTTATACTTCCTACGTGCCTCCATGCCTTTGACGGCAGGCACCACTAATCGTTACCACGTACCAAACAATCACAAATGGTCCGGCAGCAATGTGGTCCCATTCCAACCCAAAAGGCACCGTATACAAGGTCCCAGAGAGAGCGGGAGGGGCGGCTTCAGAGGAGGTTGGCTTGCCGAGGCTAGCGGAATCGCATTACATTCCCTCCCAGTTTTTTTCCTTCCTTCATGGGAGAAATGAACTTTCAGACGGGACCAAGATAGTGGCGCTTGGTTGCGCTGTTCTGGAATTATTGTGGCTTGAAAAACGCTCTTCTTTTGTGATTTTCACGAAATTTCTAGCCACCTTGACTTACACAACAAATTTTTTAGAGCACTTCTGCATGATTTTCAGTGATTATATTTCAGAACCAGATATAAAAAGAGTTACAGAAACTGAAAATGTGATTTTCGAAAAATCAAATTTTTAGCCATTTTTTCTCCATGTGAAAGCCACATACCCTCTTAGAGACTGAAAATGAGGCAAACGAGAACTGAAAGCACTAAGGATGTGACTGTATTATTGATGAAAACAAGGCGGGGTGTGGGATTGCTGACTACATTGCCATATGAGATATGAGGGTCTTATTATTGCTCCATGCAGAGATGTTGCCAGGGAAGGAGTTGCCTCACTATACCATGCGTAATGCTCTCTAATTCTCGAGTGACTTGAATCCGTGCAGAATTTAATGGTGGTCCCAGGCGAGTGTAGTGGATTTATGCATTAACTCTGAGGGATTATTATTCCGTGAATGTTCATTCTGTTTGAAATGGGCTACCATTGACTTCATGCAAATTTTGACAGTCACATTGTCTTCATCAGTAATAATCAACTGTTTGTTATAAATGAAGATGTTATCTATAACTTTGCGTGGTTGATTCATTGCTCTTTTTTCTTGGAGTGTTTGTCGCCAGCACCACAATTTTCTTTCCCTTTCATTTATTTTTAAAATTTTCTGTCATATCTCTTCTATTAATATTACAAGTGCCTCCATTGTTCTCAGGCATGCTATGGCGGCTTGACAGGCTCTGTGCAATTCCTGAATGCAGGAGTTCTGCCTGAAGTTTATTGTGAAGGAGAGCACCTACAACCAGATTGTGATGAGCAAGGAGTTTGAGACAATTGCACAGCCACTCATGGTAGAGATCATCCGACGCCGACAGATGCCAGCTGTACGCTCACTGCTTGAGCCAATGTTTGACTATACTGGTGAGCAGCTTGGGCCTTTATGCTTCCTAGGACTGCTTAGCTCATTGTGGCTTAATTACTCACTCATTACTTCTTGTTGCCAATGTTTAGTTGAAGCAGGCTGAATTTGGAGAAGAGGAACGTGAGTGAACGAACAGTTTAATGTATCCATAATGCTAATATTACATAACTGCAGTCAATACTTGAACAGAATGGTTAATAGGTTAGTCTAGAAGGAAGGATAAAATATACATACTTTTGCCTAATTTCTCAAAAATGGTGATGGTCCCTTCTGGCCTAATTGGTAAAGGCAGTAATTTTGGTGAATGATTAAGTGCCAGTTTGTAAACATAAGAGGAAGTGTTGGAGTTTATCTATTGGTTTTTTTAAGTTCTGGTGCATAGTCAATGAAAATGGGTGTCTCTTTACTTTTCATTTCCTTGCTTTATTATTTTGTTTTTGTATGTGCTGTTGCGTTTATACATGCTTTAACATGTGTAGTCAATATAAATATGAGTTAACAAAATAGCAATTTTCAAATTTTAGTAATCATCAAACTGTGTGCACAATTCATGCAGTGTTCCAAACACTTGAACCAACACTGAAAAACCTGTAATTTTAGAATTACCTAGGTAACAGCTAGAATTTTTAAAATTTGATAGCTCTCCCGCAGTGTTTTGCACAAAGATCTAGTTTAGCTGCCTATGGTTACGCACCACGATAGCTCAGTGGCTTTGACGATGTGCTGCTGAGGATGAAGTTGTGGATGCAATCCCTGGCTTCTGCGGCCACATTTTTATGAGGACAGTATACAAGACACTCATTTAGTTTTCAGGTGTATGTACACATTATAGAACCCAAGCGTTGGAAATTAATACACTACTGCTATAATGGCTACAGTTAATCTCCTTATACACTAAAGTGTTTCTCAATTGTTGCTTTGAAACATAAACCATGTCAGTCAATTGAGCTTCTTGTAGCTAAATTTTTAAAATCTTAGATTGCACTAAATAACCAAGCTTGTAAAGCTATAGAGGAGCCAAGTATGCAATACTGTGACTAGATTTGCCTTTTATTATTTTTCTTTCTATTATTTTTTAAGAATTTATTATTTGTCCCTAAAAAAAATTGTTGCAGGCACGACACTGGAGCAAGACATGGAGACCTTCCTGAAGGAGACGGGTCGGGAGTTTTGTGACATTACGCTGTTGCTTGACGGACACCCGATCCCTGCTCACAAATCAGTGCTTGTGGCTCGGTGCAGCTACTTCGAAGCCATGTTCCGGTCCTTTATGCCAGACCACAACACTGTGAATGTGAGCGCTATCATTGATGCTAAGAGATGCTTACTTGAGAAGGCAAGGTAGTTGCTCCTTAAGCTTACAAAAAGCTGATGTTACTTCACATCTCAATTGTCAAAACTGTACTGCTCAGCTTGGAAGGCATTGTATACATACCGTTTTATACTACAGGGTAGTGATTACCCAGGGGCATATTTCGCTAGCTTCTTCCATGTTGTTAAAATGCTGTGTGATGTTCAGGGTGTAGCCTCTTTTATGGAAAACTGTAGATGGGGAAGGTGGACCACACTTGCAAGTTCACAAGAACATGGGTACCTTTCCTTGCAACCACAGCCACCAAGCATGTAGGTGGCGTGCTATGTAAGGTATGGGTGCAAATGACTATTCATGTAGATGGCAACATTGGAAAGACAGTTTAAAGGAGCTTAGATAATGCAATAATTTCTTTTTTATGTTAGGACTAGAAGTAGCATTTTTCAGGAAAAATTCTTATATTATAGAAGTCAAGCACTATACGACTTGCATTTGCATAGAATGTGCAGCCCGTAATATTTGATGGCAACCATGGAAAGTGAAATAGTTCATGGTTTGCATATAATATTGTGGCGTTGTTCATGCTCTTTTTCTAATGTGCTGATCTGAAGCTGTGAAAACTTCAAAATGCTGCCACATCAACACTTGTTTTAGTTAGTTGTCTCGTTCTGTTTGGTTTTGCAAATGATTTTTATTTTATAAATCATGAACTAGCCCTTTAGGTATAGCTTATCAGTATGCTGACGACTGCCTACCCAGACTTGACATTAAACACCAGTTGGTGCAAGTTTCGTAAATGCACTCTGAAATAGTTATTTTTTCATTTACAGGTAAATTCTTATGTACCATATTTACTCGCATAATGATCGCACTTTTTTGTCAAAAAAATTGACACAAATTCAGGGGTGCGATCATTACGCGGATTAAATTTCCCACGAAAAGACAAAAATCTTTTTCATCCCACGTTTGCTGCGTGATGACAACGGGTCAACAAACAGACAGCTACCACTGTAACAGTGCGGGACACCAAAACAAAAATGGCAGCCGGCAAGGCAAGCCGAATGCGCCGAACAAACTAGATTTTTTTTTCTTCTCGTGAGTACATTACATGCATTGAAACAGTTTCTTCCATATCAATAATGAATAATATTGTTACCGAAGGATAAAAAAAGAGAGAGGAAGAAGATTGGAGACACTTACTGCTGCGTGTTGTTGGTGGTCAGCCATCTCAACTACTCTGACTTATCCTGTGTATATATTGTAAATATAGTCTTTCTATACTGTGGGATTCTCACCCATGCTCTTGGGACAAAGGAACAACAACACGAGTGCAAACAATCACAAGGGCATTTATTGCACCTTTAATGCCTGCTAGCCGACTTGCTATCCACAAAGCATGCCGATGGGCGTGTGACAAATCTAGAAGTCCGACTCACCGCGACCAGATAGCGAGCGAATACGTTTGCCCCATTCTGGATCCCAACGCCTGGTCGTTCGTGCGTACGGTCACGTGAACGGTGGCGCGTTCAAACGGGGCCTCGTGAGACAGTCCCACAGAAGCATGGATCAGCGCACGCACGGAACGTCCGCACTGCTTGCCGATCTCGAGCCAAAGAAGATGCGCCTGCTCCATTCCGCGCCCAAGTAAGCCCGCCATTAGGTGGTGTTAGCAGCGCAACACTCGCGCCATCTCTCGTACTGCACTTCAACCAGGCCGACTGTCATGGGCATCAGGCCACGCGGCGAAGCCAGATTACAGGAGACGGGAGCTATGCGGGAAAACAAGATATCAGGGGACACCTGAGAGTAGCGCATCTCCACAATACTCACAAAATCCCCGTAACATATTGGTGGGAAGTGCGGGGTACCACGGCTGGAAACGGAGCTCTGCAGTGGATGTTGCATCACTGTCCGCATCATGAATGATGATGAGCATGCGGGATCAACGTCGTTGCCGCCTCCAACATCACCGTCGCCAGCTATGTCGCTGTCACCTTTGGTTGTGGTTGTGCAACCCAAGGATCCCGGAACTTTCTGCAGGACCGATGGTGCCGATGTCGAAGAGTGGGTGGCTATGTACGAACACGTGAGTGGCATCAACATATGGGACCCTACGCTAATGCTAGCTAACCTGCTGTTCTACCTAAGCGGCACGGCAAAGGTGTGGTGCGAAATCCACGAAGAGGAGCTAACCAGCTGGGACCAATGCAAAGAGAAGTTGACAGAGTTGTTTGGCAAACCAGCTGGCCATAAAATCGCTGCAAAGCAGGAACTGGCCTCCCGTACCCAATCCCCTACGGAGTCCTATGTCTCATACATCCAGGACGTGCTGGCACTTTATTGTAAAGCCGATCATGACATGACAGAAGCTGAGGTCAGGCATGTGCTTAAGGGCATTGCTGACGAGGCCTTTAATGTGCAAAAGCTGCTTTACAATTGATGCCATCATTAAAGAGTGCCGACAATTCGAGCAGGCCAAAAGCCGGCGCATCTTGCAACCATTCGCCAGACTTCCCAATACTGCCGCAATGTCGACGTGTGAAGATCAATTTGCACAGCATCATGCATCGCCATCAGAGGACGTGGTGCAAATCGTTTGACGTGAGCCCTGATGCTACCACTTTTTCCATTCCTCTCATACAAGCCATCGTTCGCCAGGAACTTGAAAACATTGGTTTACATTGTGTATGTGCTGTCGCCAAACCTAGAGCTAACGAATGCCCTTCTACTATTTTCGCTTAGCCCCGATGCTTCTCTCCGTGTTATCGCAACCCAACTGAGTAGAGAACTGTGGACGGCCAGCCGATATGTTTCACCCGTCACCGCATTGGTCATGTCGCCCGATACTGTCGCAACTCGTGGCCCTCAACGCCTTGCATGCCGACCAACCTGAGCCATTTTGATGAAAATGCCCGCAATGTTTCACCCACCGCTGAGTCTAACAGTGCTGACAACTCTGGTAGCAACACATGGTACATTCACTCACCATCGCCACGCGGGCACCAGTCTCATTCACCACAAACATGTTGTCCATCTTCCTGTTCGCCGCAGCCATGTCGCCTTTCGTCCCCGGTGGCGTTCGGCTGCACCCTTTCGGAAAACTAAGAAATGCAGCCCTTGAAGGTGGTGCTGCATTGCCTACTACCGCAGCAAATCCTCTGTCTGTGCCCACAAGGAGAAGTGTGCCCACAAGGAGAAGCGTAATAGAAGTGAAAATAGACAGCGTACCTGTCCTAGCACTCGTCGACACTGGAGCCCATGTATCTATGATGAGTGCTAGCCTACGTAGACGTTTAAAGAAGGTCCTCACCCCAGCAGCTGCCCGAGTGCTTCGTGTGGCCGACGGCGGCGTGCTGCTTGTTCTTGGAATGCGTACTGCGCCTTTAATTGTAGCCGGCCGCCCTACTTCTGTTCTCTTCGCTGTGATCGACAACTACCCTCACAACGTTATCCTTGAATTGGACTTTTTATCCACTCATTCTGCTCTCATCGACTGCGTGACCGGCGTTCTTCAGTTAGGACTGACGCAACTTGCCGATATTCCGAGCACCGCTCCACCACATTTGTGCTCGCTTCACGGTGTGCATCTGCCACCCAAGACAGTTACTTACGTCACTTTGTCTGCCCAGCCACAGGTTCCTAACGGTGAATATGTGCTTTGCCCAATCATCGACGTCTTTTGGAACCGGAACGTTGCTGTTCCGCATACGTTGGTCATGGTTACTAATGATGCCGTAGTTCTACCGCTTCTGAATTTCAGCCTGTGCCCTGAAGTGATTCTGGCTGGCATGTTCTTGGCCAGCGTTTTTAGTTCTGAATTTGACATTGAAAATCTGAATGCCGAGAGCGGTTTCATACCACCAGTTGCAGCTCACAGCTCTGGTTCCCTAACGGATGATTTGGCGAAGATGATTGCACCTAACCTCACCTCTGCACAGGTCACGGACAAATGTCTCCTGCTCGAATTGTACCTTGATATGTTTGATTTCAGTGAAAAGCCTTTAGGACAAACATCTGTTCACCACCGTATAATTTTTGGAGGCACGAATTCTATTCGTTGGCATCCCTATCATGTATTGCATGCTGAATGTCGAGTCATCCAATCATAAGTGGACAAAATGCTCCAAAAAGGGGTCATTGAGCCATCAGCTGGCCCTTGAGCTTCGCCTGTCGTCCTTGTGAAAAAGAAAGATGGTATCTGGCGTTTTTGCATCTATTATCGCCACTTAAACAAGATCCTGTGAAAAGACGTGTGCCCACTACCGCGCATCGATGATACCTTGGACTGCTTGCACTGAGCGAAATACTTCTCGTCCATCTAGCTTTGATCCGGCTACTGGCAGATTTCAGTTGATGAAATGGACCGCGAGAAGACGGCCTTCGTCACACTGGATGTTTTATATCAGTTCAAAGTCATGCCCTTTGGCCTATGCAATGCTCCTGCGACATTTCAATGTGTGATGGACTCTCTTCTGCAAGGCTACAAATCGACCACCTGTCTCTGTTACCTTGACGACGTTATCATTTTTTCTCCCACATTCAGCAGCCACCTGGCTCGCTGCGATTCTTGTGGTCTTCCAAAAAGCCGGCCTTCAACTGAACTCCACGAAGTGTCAATTCAGGCGCCGTCAGATTACCGCCGTCAGATTACCGTGTTGGGACACCTCGTTGACGCATCCGGTGTCCAACCAGATCCAGAAAAAGTTCCTGCCGTACGCAGTTTCCCTGTGCCACGTTCTGCTTCTGACGTGCGCTGCTTTGTCGGCCTGTGTTCTTACTTTCGCTGTTTTGTCAAAAACTTCGCCATCGTTCTAACATTCTAAAGCTCATTAACAAACTTTGAATTAAAATAAAGAACTGTGGATTATTTTTGCAAATGGAAAAATTTGTTATTCATTGAGATAGTTCTTAAATTTCAGATACAAATTTTAACATGCTAGAGCCTGTTTACAAATATAGAGTGAGTGAGTGAGTGACGAAACTTTGTTCTGAACGCCTGCAGAACGGTTAGCCTTCCCCTGTTAGGGAGGCGTTACCGTGACGCGGCCATGACGTCTTCGCGGCGTGTGGCGCCTCTACTTCGGCCGCGGCCGCACTATTCCCTTTGGTCAACCGCGCCTGCCCCTCCTTTGGGGTGGCAGCCTCCCTCCGGTTTCGCTCGGTCGTTGCCTTTCGAGGGCCGCCAAGATCTGCTGGACGGCCTGGCTATTTTTTGATTAATGAGAAAATTTTTTATTCATCGATATTTTAAATTTCAGATTGCCATTGGTGAGATGATTCCATCCCTACAGTCCTTCAACACCTTATTGAGGTATATCTACTATGGTGACATCAGTATGCCTCCTGAAGATTCTTTGTATCCTTTTTGGGAAACTTGCTGTGGCTTTTTAAGCGACACTCTCCTGCTGATCCATGGAGATATGTGTTCAACATCACTTTGCAGCAACTGTCATAGTGAACCTCACAGCACAGGTACAAGCTGGACTGTCTCAGAGGTTTGCACTTGAGCATGCATGCATTGAGCATTATTGCAGTAAAATCAAGAGTTCGACAAAAAATCATCTGGTCAGGCTTGCCCATAGTCAAGGGTAAAACGGATTATGACCAAAAACGTTAGCCCTTTAAGGGTGGATTTTTTTTTTCCATATGCGACTGCCCAGGATCGATTTTTTTCTTTATTGCAGATTCCGATTCTTTTTAGGGATTTATTTCGAAAAAAAAAATTACCCTAATTTTTATAGGGCGACGTAATGTACGAAAAAATATCTTGCGTTGGTATATATGCACTCTTCATTCATGAATAACAACAATAAAAAGGGAATAAACTTATCAGAATAAAAATTTTTATGCATTTTTATGCACATAGTTCAACGCTTTGAAAATCCGCACATGAGAATATTTCGCAAGCCTCAAATGTTCCTGTTCTTACACTAATACGTACGTCCATAGCATAATCGAACAGCGTAGGTGCGCGCACTCAAGAAAACTGTTTGGTTATGTGCCCATCAGAAAAAGCAACATGTGTGACAAACTTCCACTAATCTTCATCTTATCGCCAACCAGCTAGGGCAACTAGTTTTCGCAAGTCTTAAAAAAAAAGAAACGGAAAGGCATGCATGGCGGCATCCTTCCTTATGCGCACCCCTGTGAGCACTAAACGAGCAAGAAACAAGTGGTCGCCCTTTGAGCAATTAGGAACGAGATAGTAATCAGTTTCGCAAGGGCAAAAAGCCGAAACTGCCTGCAAAACAAAATCCAAACGGCTGCCCGCCAGCGCGCACGCCAATGCACGAGCAGTGGTATATAGACGCGCGGGAGCAAACTAGCACAAAAACAAACCATGCAACGAAAACTGAGAGAGGGAAGCGCACAAAAAAATTCCCTGTATCCGCACATAGTGGCAGCACATGACAGAAAAGAAAAAATTAGGAAATTGGCGCGCTTTTTAAACATTCAGATGGCGGCGTAAATATACGGCATCGACCATTTTCGGACTTGTATGCGGCGCTGTGTACTTGCGTCATTGACTGTCAGAGGGTTAAAATAAAAGAAAACCAAGATGTTTTGGCTCCCATATGGAGGCCTTGTTCACAATGAAAGTAAACAAAAGGGGGAGGTGATTATGTATGTGTGAATAGATGGCACAAACAGCGGGCATAAACGAAAGGAAGGCTGCCATCATTGCAGTTCACCGTGGTATGAGCATGGATTAGTAATGACTTGAGATGCAAACGCAAGGTTAGATTACTTTCAGTGGCTATTACATGTGCCCTACCCCAGTTGATATCATGTCCTTCTGTTACAGAATGCTCGGCAAGAGCGTTAGCTTTTTGTTTTTTGACATCATGACAGTGTTCCTTGATGCGCCTTTGAAAATTGCCCGTCTCGCCGATGTAGACGTAACTGCAGTCTTCACAAGGAATGTTATACACAACACCTGGGTACCGCTCCTTTGGAAGCTTGTCTTTGATATTTACAAGCACGTTTTTCGGCTTTTTCGCTGGCACATGTGCAACGTGCACATCAAAAGAATGAAGTATATGGGCTAAGGCCTTGCTAGTGCTGGGAGCATAAGATATCATAGCATGTTTACGAGGATTAAATGTGGCGGAGAAAGCACTAGGAGGGTAGGATAGGTAACGCTGCACTGAAGCCACAAATGAAGCAGGATAGTTGTTGCATGAAAGTTCAAGATGAATGGCTTCCAAATCTTTTTTTAGGTCTTTAGGAAAACTGCAGGTTTTTTGCGAACATTGTATGAACGATACAGTGACGGAACGTTTGTGGCAAGCAGGATCAATTGATGTGAAGTTCAAGTAGTGTCCCGTGTACGTAGGTTTTTGGAACACATAAAAACGAGGTCCTGTTCCTTCACGTTGCACCATAACACCCGGAAAAGGCAAGCGATGATCCTCCTCCAATTCAACCATAAAATTTATGGTGTGTTCTATTTAGTTGAAATGTGACGAAAAAGCATCCAGGGCATCTTTCTTTATCACACAAAATCAGTCGTCCACATATCTAAGAAATATTTTTGGTTACGGCATGAACGTCGCTAGAGCCCAGCATTCTACTGTTTCCATCGTTAGGTTTGCAGCGGTGACCGACAGGGAGGCACCCATTGGCGTTCCCTGAAGTTGCATGTAGATGTAGAAGCAACCTTGGAAAACAAAATAAGTATTTTCAAGGCAGAACTGCAAAAGCTTGTGCAGGTCCGTAACCTTAAATGGTGTCCTCTTGGACAGCGAAGCGTCATCTTGGAGGGCAGCAGAACATATGTAAACAGCGAGGTTGGTCGGCACACAAGTAAACAGGGAGGTCACATCAAACGATGCCATAGTGTCGTCTTTATCAAGACTAAGATCGCATACTTTTTTCATGAAGTCACTCGAGTTACGCACATGTGTCGAGCCACAGCCCACAAGTGGTGATAGGATGCTGTGCAAGTACTTGGAAAGGCCGTTTAGAGGAGACCACCTGTAATCCGCAATTGGCCGCCTGGTACAGCAGGCTTGTGTATCTTGGGGAGGCCATATAGAGCAGGAGCGGAGCCATTGTGGCAAAGGAGTCTATAGTAAAGGTGCTTATGCCTCGGAGGGACGAAATGAGACATATCCTTGAAAAACTTTTGCAAGTATTTCTGTACTTTGCTTGTTGGGTGCTTGTCAAGATGAGAATAGGCACTCTCCCGTAGCAAGGACAGCATGCTGTCAACGTAATCACTCCAATCCAGAAGGACTGTTGCATTGTCTTTATCGGCTTGGAGGATAACTAGATCATCGTTTCCTCGAAGACTTAACCGCCTTGCACTGTTCTGGGGTCAGAGGTGACACGAATTGCCTGGGCCGAAATTTCAGCAGCACACCCACAACTCGTGTCCGGTCTTCATTGCAACGAGAAGGCTCTACCTTGGTCACGGCATTTTCTCGTGCGCAGACCAAGCGCTTGGTGTCCAACGTTGGTCCCGTAGTGAAGTTGAGGCCAAGGTTAAGGATGGACAGCTCGGAAACGCTTGGACTGTAAGAAGATAGGTTGTGCACAGTGGTAGTGGTCAGACTTCTGGTTGGTGGCTTGTGTGAAAAGTGAAGGCCCTCTAGCTTGTTCTTGTGGGTAGCTTCCCCTCGATACGACTGTCGTGAAGCCTCGAAGTTTGCATGAAGAAAAATGCTGGCACATTCATCAGGGTTCAGAGAGAAGGGAACATTCATCAGGGTACCGAAACTCCGAATGATGACGAGAGAAGAAGGCTTCGTTTTCGAGTCCTCTTATCTTTTCTCTGCAGTCAAGTATCCTGGCTTGAAGAAGCAAGCGTTCAGCCTTGGCAACAACTATAAGGTCAAAACTCGACATGACGGGTTGGCCGAGGTAACGGGAACGAGGAATGAAACCTTGGGACTTGCAGGACAAGTTGAACTGAAGGTGACCTTTGAAGGCAGAAGTATGGGTGATGAGGGAAACGTAACGGCGAATTTCAGTCACATTAGCTTGGTCATACACCTGGCAAAGATTAATGAAATCAAGAGTTCGATGAAAACTCGTTTGGTCGGGATTGCTCATAGTCAAGGGTAAAATGGACGCCGACCAAAAACATTAAAAGAAAAGAAAACCAAGACGTTTTGACTCCCATACAAGGGCCTTGTTCACAATGAAAGTAAACGAAAGGGTGGAGATGATTATGTACGTGTGAATAGATGGTGCAAACAACAGGCATAAACAGAAGGAAGGCTGCCACCATTGCAGTTCAGCGTGGTATCAGTAGTATGGATAAGTTTGAATGGCTTCCGTTTACTGTTTTACCCTTGACCATTATTGCAGTGGTCAGAGCATAACTGTTAGTGCTACCTCATTGGTGTTATGTAGTGCCGGACAGGCCGCCATTGGAATATTAACCTGGCAATGTTTAACGCTAGAACATTATCTAGTGAGGCGAGTCTAGCAGTGCTATTGGAGGAACTAGAGGGCAGTAAATGGGATATAATAGGGCTCAGTGAAGTTAGGAGGCCAAAAGAAGCATATACAGTGCTAAAAAGCGGGCACGTCCTGTGCTACCAGGGCTTAGCGGAGAGAAGAGAACTAGGCGTTGGAGTCCTGATTAATAAGAATATAGCTGGTAACATACAGGAATTCTATAGCATTAACGAGAGGGTGGCAGGTCTTGTTGTGAAACTTAATAAGAGGTACAAAATGAAGATTGTACAGGTCTATGCCCCTACATCCAGTCATGATGACCAGGAAGTCGAAAGCTTCTATGAAGACGTGGAACCGGCGATGGGTAGAGTGAAAACTAAATACACCATACTAATGGGCGACTTTAATGCCAAGGTAGGCAAGAAGCAGGCTGGTGACAAGGCGGAATGGGGGAATATGGCATAGGCACTAGGAATATCAGGGGAGAGTTATTAGTAGAGTTTGCGGAACAGAATAATATGAGGATAATGAATACCTTCTTCCGCAAGCGGGATAGTCGAAAGTGGACGTGGAGGAGCCCGAACGGCGAGACTAGAAATGAAATAGACTTCATACTCTGCGCTAACCCTGGCATCATACAAGATGTGGACGTGCTCGGCAAGGTGCGCTGCAGTGACCACAGGATGGTAAGAACTCGAATTAGCCTAGACCTGAGAAGGGAACGGAAGAAACTGGTACATAAGAAGCCGACCAATGAGTTAGCGGTAAGAGGGAAAATAGAGGAATTCCAGATCAAGCTACAGAACAGGCATTCGGCTTTAACTCAGGAAGAGGACCTTAGTGTTGAAGCAATGAACGACAATCTTGTGGGCATCATTAAGGAGTGTGCAATAGAAGTCGGTGGTAACTCCGTTAGGCAGGATACCAGTAAACTATCGCAGGAGACGAAAGATCTGATCAAGAAACGCCAATGTGTGAAAGCCTCTAACCCTACAGCTAGAATAGAACTGGCAGAACTTTCGAAGTTAATCAACAAGCGTAAGACAGCTGACATAAGGAAGTATAATATGGATAGAATTGAACATGCTCTCAGGAACGGAGGAAGCCTAAAAACAGTGAAGAAGAAACTAGGAATTGGCAAGAATCAGATGTATCCGTTAAGAGACAAAGCCGGCAATATCATTACTAATATGGATGAGATAGTTCAAGTGGCTGAGGAGTTCTATAGAGATTTATACAGTACCAGTGGCACCCACGACGATAATGGAAGAGAAAATAGTCTAGAGGAATTCGAAATCCCACACGTAACGCCGGAAGAAGTAAAAAAAGCCTTGGGAGATATGCAAAGGGGGAAGGCAGCTGGGTAGGATCAGGTAACAGCAGATTCGTTGAAGGATGGTGGGCAGATTGTTCTAGAGAAACTGGCCACCCTGTATACGCAATGCCTTATAACGTCGAGCGTACCGGAATCTTGGAAAAACGCTAACATAATCCTAATCCATAAGAAAGGGGACGCCAAAGACTTGAAAAATTATAGACCGATTAGCTTACTGTCCGTTGCCTACAAACTATTTACTAAGGTAATTGCAAATAGAATCAGGAACACCTTAGACTTCTGTCAAGCAAAGGACCAGACAGGATTCCGTAAAGGCTACTCAACAATAGATCGTATTCACACTATCAATCAGGTGATAGAGAAATGTGTGGAATATAACCAACCCTTATATATAGCTTTCATTGATTACAAGAAAGCATTTAATTCTTTCGAAACCTCAGCAGTCATGGAGGCATTACGGAATCAGGGTGTAGACGAGTCGTATGTAAAAGTACTGAAAGATATCTATAGCGGCTCCACAGCCACCGTAGTCCTCCATAAAGAAAGCAACAAAATCCCAATAAAGAAAGGCGTCAGGCAGGGAGATACGATCTCTCCAATGCTATTCACAGCGTGTTTACAGGAGGTATTCAGAGACGTGGATTGGGAAGAAATGGGGATAAAAGTTAATGGAGAATACCTTAGTAACTTGCGATTCGCTGATGATATTGCCTTGCTTAGTAACTCAGGGGACCAACTGCAATGCATGCACACTGACCTGGAGAGGCAAAGCATAAGAGTGGGTCTAAAAAATTATTCTGCAGAAAACTAAAGTAATGTTTAGCAGTCTCGGAAGAGAACAGCAATTTACAATAGGCAGCGAGGCACTGGAAGTTGAAAGGGAATACATTTACTTAGGGCAGGTAGTGACTGCGGACCCGGATCATGAGACGGAAATAATCAGAAGAATAAGAATGGGCTGGGGTGCGTTTGGCAGGCATTCTCAGATCATGAACAGCAGGTTGCCATTATCCCTCAAGAGAAAAGTGTATAATAGCTGTGTCTTACCAGTACTCACCTATGGGGCAGAAACCTGGAGGCTTACGAAAAGGGTTCTACTCAAATTGACGACGACGCAATGAGCTGTGGAAAGAAGAATGATAGGTGTAACTTTGAGGGATAAGAAAAGAGCAGATTGGGTGAGGAAACAAACGCGAGTTAATGACATCTTAGTTGAAATCAAGAAAAAGAAATGGGCATGGGCAGGACATGTAATGAGGAGGGAAGATAACCGATGGTCATTAAGGGTTACGGACTGGATTCCAAGGGAAGGGAAGCGTAGCAGGGGGCGGCAGAAAGTTAGGTGGGCGGATGAGATTAAGAAGTTTGCTGGGACGGCATGGCCACAATTAGTACATGACCGGGGTTGTTGGAGAAATATGGGAGATGCCTTTGCCCTGCAGTGGGTGTAACCAGGCTGCTGATGATGATGATGAGTGCCTACAATGTATCATTCCCCGGATGTCCTTGCAACAAAGTACTGCCACGCCATATTTTCAGGCTCTTGCAACCTGTAAAAAACTGCTTATGCTTTCCTTAGGCAGCTAGAAATAAAAAAGCATTCCTATCTGTACCTCCAAAATGAAACAATGACCATGTGGAGTAAATGTACTAATGAGGAGCACGAGAGCACATTTAATTGATGTAGCTGACCAGAGACCTGGTAAAACTTGCCTGCATTTTCTTTTGCTTTTTTTAATACTAAACATTTCTGTCTCTGCCTCATCAGTTTTACAATATCAATGACTTTGAACACTGGTATATAAAATAAGTGTTCATTGTTATTGTGATATGTACTGTTCACAAACAGGGACAAAATGGACATTGAATAGCAATGAAGACACAAACTGACACAAAGAAGTGCAAAAGTTTGTGCCTTCATTCAGTGTCCATCTTGTCCCCATTAGTGTGTACTGTACATAGTGCAGTAACATTGAACATACACTAACTAGCCCAATTCATTGCGCTGTAAAACAAGAGACTAGTTATCAGCATAATACACACTAACAGCATATGGACTTGCATTGAACCCATCAAAATGTCCTTGCACAGTGTTCTCCTTGATGTGCACTATTTCCCAGGTACCTTTTCTCTGCACCTTACTTTTATGGCTTTACTAATAATCGCCTACAAGCTTTCTGCAAGGAGAACCTGGAGATGAATGTAACATTTGAAAATGTTATTCAGGTAAGTAGAAACCTGTGATATTGCCTTTAAGCTCTGGGTTTGTGCAGTTCTGAATCAAATAAAATTTTTCAGTTGTGTAAATTTAGTTAACAGTATGAAATAGTGTATTTCATATAGCCTTGCCCTGCCCATTTCGATACTGTTAGATAATTATTATAAGAGATGGGCAAGGAGCTCTGAAGAAGTTCTGAACATTGTTGCTTCCGCGTTCTACCTCATCTGTATTATATACTATGTGTCCCCTCTAGGAGCAGTCAGTATTGCAAGGCTACTTATGTCGGTAACTTTAGAACCCTGGGCTACGTCTTTTAGCTTGTTAATGAGAGCAGTGCACCTTTGCACTTGAAAAAGCCTGGCATTCTACAACACATGTTTCATTGTGAAGAGAGGGTCTTAGCATATCAAGGATATCGCACAGAATTAATTGAGATATTTGTTACTATTATGTCACTAGCGTGCAGGTGTGCGAGAAGAAGGGACACAGCCTCGGTCAGAGTTTTTGATTCACTTTTAAAATGTGCTAATGGAAAACAATAAAACTTGGCACGCCTGCCAGAGTTGATTGTCAAAATGTAGGTAACAGTAGGAAACAACAGCAGGTGTATACTGAAAGCATCTATGTCAGCATGTACACCTAACATCTTAACATAGATAACTGCCCAGAGGGCTTATCATGTATTTTAAAGTCAATGAGCAAAAGCAACTTTCTGTTGCAAAATTCATTTCATTTAGTAATTTTCACAAGTAGACTCCCAGCAAAGTATGACTACCTTTCCTTTTTAAAGACAACACTAAGATCATCAAAAGGCTCTTATTGTGCTCTTTCTTTTTCTCTTCATGATCAGATTCTGGAAGCAGCTGACAGGATCCAAGCTACAGACATGAAAAAGCATGCCCTTAGCCTCATTGTGCATCATTATCCAAAGGTTAGTGAGCTGATTTTCTCGTTATTATGTGCTTTGGAAACTGTCAAAGGTGGAACATGGGAGCTGTTACGGATACAAGCATTGTGAAAAACAGCTGGAAAAATAAGAAAAATTTCTTATGCATCCAACTCCTCAAGTACACTTTTGTGGCTGATACTGTTGTTTTGAAAGTACATTACATTACTAATGCAATTAGCGTTCTTTGCTTGCATCAGCCGTTCTGAGCCTATCTAATCTAGCCTCCTACGCCGAACCATTGGCCCATGTTATCTTCCAGCTTGGGCCACTCGTTATGTGCTTGTGGTTGTGATGCTGCCTTGGTCATTCTATCCTCGTCATTTCAGCTTCATAATATGACTCTCATCATGTCATCGTCATGCCTTTTACGCTGACCCATAGGCCCAAGTTGTCTAATAGCTTGGGCCATTAGGCATGTGCTCATGGTCGTGATGCTGTCATAGTTGTCGCATCGTCATTCCAGATTTGTCATTCAACTCTTGTCATGCCATTGTTGTCATGCAGTCGCCATGTATTCATTGTTACACTGCTGTCGTGCTCATTCAATCATATCACTCCAGTTTCGTCATCTGACTCTCGTCATGCCATCATCGCCATATGGGCTTTGTGTTACAGTTGTCACACCATTGTCATCTTATACTCGTCATCATACAGTTGTCCTCAGGCCACAGTCATGCCATCGTCATCACTGTGCTGTCGTCATACAGTTGTTGTCATGCGTTCATTGTCATACATTCGTTGTGATGCTGTTGCGGTTGTTTCATTGTCATCATTCTAACTTAATCATCCAGCTCTTGTCATGCCATCGTCGTCATATTGTCGTCGTCGCACTTTCGTTTTAATATCCTCATCATTCAGTAACATCATCCCATTGTTGTCGTGCCGTCGTTGTCATGCCACCTTTGCCTTTCCATCAACTTCAATCTTTCTTCGTCGTTATATCGTAATTATGCTGTTGTTGTTCAGTCAAGATTAGGCCACTGATTTCATACCATCGTCGTCATTGCATCATAGTCAGACATTCACTATCATGCATTCATTGTCATATTATCGTCATCATGACGTCGAGGTCATGTCATCGTCGTCACTCCAGCTTCATCATTAGACTGTTGTCACACTGTTGTCGTCATACAAGCTTCATGATACAGTTGTCGTTGGGCCATTGGCGTCATTCACGCCTCGTCATACCATTGTCCTCATACCATGGTCATGCCATCGTCTTCATTGTGTCGTCGTCGAACAGTCATGCATTTATTGTCATTGTGTTGTCATGATGCCGTCGGGGTCCTTCTATCATCATCACTCTAACTTCTACATCCCAGCCTTGTCATCCCATCGCCATCACATCATCGTCGTCACATAGTAGTCATCATACCGCTTTTGTTGATCCACCGATGTCATTCCTTTTTTGTCATTCTATCATAAACATGCTGTCATCATTCAATCGTGATTATGCTGTCTGGTTGTACCATCATTGTCATTCGAGTTTTGTCATCCAGTTGTCGTTCTACCATCTCATCATGGCAGCATTGTCATCTTAATGCCCTCATGTTGTCGTCACCAAACTGTTGTCGTTATACTATAGTCATAATTTAGGGATCGCCATCTCATTTTCATTTTGCCAGTGTCATCATATTGCCTTTGTTGTCTCACTACGTCAGCATCGTACAGTCGTTGTCATGCTGCCATGCTCATGGTCAACCTTTGCAAGCAAGTGCCATAGCAAAGTGGGATGATACCAAAGTTTGATACATATAGCCAGAAGCAATGGAAGTCTTAGAATTACTGCTACATATGTCAAGTAAATGTGACTTCAAAAATGCCATCTGTACCTACATTGCTTGAATGCTAATCACATTACCCATGAAAGTCATCGTGAGGCAAGTTCTGCTGTAATTTGTTCTTTATGGTAAAAAGGAAATTTTTGTCAAATGTGCTCATTCTTTAGTGCATTACATTGATGCTGTTTTCGGCGGTTTCAATGTTAATCTTTGCGATGAAGTGACAATGAACTGTACAAGTATGACGACCATATGCTGAGTGGTGTTGGAGTGGATTGGAGGATAAATTATTGACTGCATAAACTCATTCTCACAAATAAAAATGGAAGATATCAACAAATGTGTTCAGTGGCTGATAAATTAAGTGACTGTATTTTATTCCATAGAATCTTATTGAATTAAGAAGCGGTTGATCATTTTGACTCTGTATTGTTTAATATAACCGCTAGGTAATTCACTGCCCATTCTGTGGCTCTCCTTTCTTATGCTTTTTGTTCACTTATCAGCAAATATGCGTTGTGGAATATCACCTCTACGTTGTTATTAATTGTGCTGGTCCATCGTGATGCTTTATGCAGGTTGCAAGACTGCCAAAGATACGGAGCCTTAGCAAAGATCTCCTGCTTGACATCCTAGAAGCACTGGCGGATGACATGAGTGATTCCAAGCTGTGTCAGGATGTGTCGTCAGCGAGTCTATGCAGTGATTCTGCAGGATCGGCAAGCTTGGTGCTAGATCCAAGCCCTTACCACGAGAGTGGCTGCAAATGATCCTTGGTTCAAACTGCCCGGTACAAATGTATGCCTGAGCTTGTAGTGGTTGCAAGTTTTTCACCAACATCATGTGCCATTAAGGTCTGGGAAGACTGGTAACAAGTGAAATCTCACTGTCTACTCGTAATTCTGCGTTATGATGAACTTGCCAACTAGCAAATGGCCCAAGCTGCTTTCGCACAGTATAGATTGATGCTTAGCAGATGATAACAGCAAATGCATCCTCTCCACAGCTGTTGCTGCAGATTCAGAGACCAACTAGAATTGACCACAGCCCTTTATGTGCACCACATCTCACTGTTGTAACTTGAACATGTCACCAGCTAGACTGTGCAGCAGTTCACTGAGATACAGAAATCTTGTGCTTGTCACTCCAGGGTTGGGCTCACAAGACCAATTGATCCATCTGTCAAATGCTTTTACTTAAAGCACAACATGGCATGGTGGCGAGGCCTTGCACATCTCTCTCTTCGTGTCCCACTTTCAGTAGCACCACTGCAAACTAAGCCTGTGGTCTGGGTATGACACCACCTGCTATTCAATCTTAACCAAAGCTACATCTGCAAGACAGCAAACAAGCTGTTCTATGGTACTTACAAGAAATGTGTGCCAAACAGGTGAGAACAGCAGGGTGGACCTGAAAGAACTAAAATTGAAAGGTCTGTGTATCTTATCAATAGTGTAACATGAACATTATTTTGGAAGGTGTTTTGGGCCTGCACTTTGTTGAGAGTTCTCAGCCTACTTCTTGTAGGTGTCCCATACGAATCAACAGAATTTTGAGGTAGTGTGCCGACACCAAGCTACCACCATCTTTGTCAGTTCACTGTGTACTCCTGGTCTTCATTACATACACGTCTGGAATACATTTCTACAGCTGGCTGGTTGTTGCCAACTGTTGGACCTATTGGCCACCATGTTTGTTAATAAAAGACAACTTTCTACCAGCTACAAATTAAGATATGTACTGTAAATATTTGTGCAATTACAATGGCTGTGCATATGAGGGGCCTGGCGGTCCCATGCTGTCAAGTTCCCATCAGGTTGGTGTTCTTCAAAGCATCTAGAACTCCCGTAGTTGCCGAACACCGGACCTGGAGTGCGCTTGTACCTATTTACCGGTAGGTACCCGGCGGCAGCACTCGTAAGCGGCAGAGGCTTGACTATTTCACCAAAGATATGGTGTAACAAAGGGCTCCCAAAGGCCTTCGCAAATCTCTATAGAACTCCCTTTCGAGATGAGAACCCATATAAACAACTGAGTGCTGGGTTGTGGTACATCTCTACCCATTAGAAAGACCGGTGGGTTTCCGGCAACACCAGGATTCGAACCCAGGACCTTCTTCATACCTGCCAGACGCTCTAGCATTTCACCATCACTGTGTAGCAGCTTCCCACAGCTTCCTATACGTCATTGCGCTTGCCCGCACATTCACCCTTCACGATGGGGGCGGGAAGCCAGTGTGGGCACAGGGTTGTCGGCATTATGCAAGAGACCTATAAGCTTTGAAACAAAGTTGCGATCAGTTAGGGACAGTGGGCGTTGCTACTGGTTGCTGTGATTACAAGGTATACTATGTCAAAGTGTCATCAGCGTAATTTGGCACTGTGGTCGGCAGTCGGACTGCCACTTCATGTGTCTGCTGATGTGCCCATATGGTCTCGTAATTCACACATGGCAAGGGATATGCAGCAGGTTACACAAGAAAGTTATGAATTGCTACATTGATCATAGCCAGCAGGTTACACAGGAAAGCTATCAATCACTGATGTAGTACCATAGCCTCCTGTGCATTGACGATCATCTGCGGTGGTTTCTGCCGCTTTTTTTTTTCCAGTTTGAAAGCTTGCTGTGCAGCCTAAAGCTGTGTTGTGAAGGTAAGTAGGGTGGACTGTAGATAAACGGATGGTGACCTGATGCACAGCATGGGTGTAGTCCGATTTCAACAAGCAACACTCTCAAAAAAATTTGCACAGATCGAGACGTTCGCATTATATGGGCACCCGCACACTCCTCCCTTCCCAGGAACGAAATAGTGCACAACCTGGCTCGAGAACTGACGGGCCAAGCAGGCGACGCGTAACAAATACTGGGAACGTAGAGAGACCCGATGACCAGCTTTAACGAGATCACCAAACACTATAAATTGGGAAGGGCCCATTTCCCCCCGGCACACTCCTCGCTAAGTAGATGTCAAGCGACGGCATGGCACCTCTTACAAACAGATACATATTCGAAACCGGTGGCCTACCACTGCTACTAACTGGACCTTTACATGGATAGATGTAGATTCTGTCAAGAAAGGGCAGACCTACAAACGGTTTGGGCTTGTTCTCGGACACCCACACAGAATAAAATAAAGACTAGAGAGCAGTGGGAGACTGCGTTGCTCAGCTCTGCACTGGAAGACCAACTCAAGGCAATCCAGCAGGCTGAAGATGCCGCCAGGGCCCAAGGGCTCAAGGCCGTTGTCTAGGTAGAGAGGTCTAGGTCTCAAATCTGCTGTCCAAAAATAAAGTTTAATCCTCCTCCTTTGGGTTGTATATTGTCCCGCAAAAATCGCCACCTAAACACTCCGTACAGACAGTTAACCAGCGAAGCTGAAACGCGCAGCCCTAGTGTTTATCACTGGGTTAATCTTGATGGTTCATTAAACAACGGCGTGGTAGGCTGCCGGATCTTCGGTAGGCAGTTGCTGCTTGCACTTGGCTGCACAAGCCTAGCGGTTCTTGTGCCCGAGCTGCAACTTAGGTAGATGTAGATGAGCTTATTCTCGGTTCTGCTCGCGGCGTGACTGATCCAAAGCTGCTTGCTCCTCGGGAATATATATGACGCGTGGCCTACGCATTTCGGAGCCGTGGAGAAACTGCTGCGCTGGCTGCGCGCACGCACGGCTGCAACGGAGAGCAACGACGTCACTGCTGGTGCTGCTAATCGCGCACCTCTCTCTCTTCTTTTCGCGCATGCGCACGGGGTTGCGCCGGAGTTTTCGGCGTACAGGCGACGGACGGACGAATCGGCAGGCCAAATACAACTTCGCTGTAATAATTATCTGCCTTGCTTGTGTTTACGTTCTTGAAAACTCTGCGCTGGATAGTATTCTTGTGGAGAATGCAATGTAACGCTGATAATGCGCATTCCGTTCGTTACAAGGTAGCACCCGGCGCGCAGCATTAACGCAAGGAAATATGGGCAAGGTAGATGAATATTGTTGTGGGACAAACCTCAACGCGTGCAAACTTTTTTTAAGAGTGAATGGCGTGGAGATGAGCGCAGTTCGGGACAACTCTTCAAGAGGTGCCGCGGGTCTGTGAGAGCAAATCGATGGGCCAGGAAGTAAAGTGTTTGGAAATGACCTTATGTCCTTGCCCAATCCTTTCTGTGCGCCTAGCAATAATTCGCGTCCATTGGAAGTGTGACAAATGCGGCTGGTGCGAGTCGGGTCGGGCAGTACGTGACGTCGGTGCCACGTTAATTTTCATATAATGCCGTTTCGCCATGTATTTTTGCTGCGTTGCGGGTGGTTGCACTCGCGATTGCTGCCTCATGATGGGATGATTTCGATGGCTATAATGAGAAACTTTATTATGTTGAAGGCGCGCCTGGGCACGCGGGAATGAGGTTGCGAAAGAGGCACAGTGGGGGCGAGGCCGCCCTGCGCGCTAACGAAGAGCGAAGGTTTCAAAGGATGCTGGAGCACAGGCTAGAGCGTGCGTTAGAGCAATGCCTCCTTTACTAGATGCCTGCCGCGTCGCTAGTCTTCTCATTGGAGCGGAGGTTCCCGTAGTTCAGGGTAGTCGCAGAGAGACGGCGCTCGCAGCCGACCCACTTCCTGTTGTGGAGGAAATGACGATTACTAGGCTGGCGCGCGCTCGACCAATCGCTTGACGAGAGATTGTGGGTGCTGCCTCCGTGATTGCAGCAGACGCCGCTAAAATCTCGGAGGCTGGGCTACATGATTTAGGTTTCCAGCGGCCACCGCAGCTAGCGCTCGCAGCCGACCCGGGTTAACCCGGGTGGGGAAGAGTAAAGAGGAGAGGGGCAGGAACCAGCTTCTCGGGTCACGCGGCAGGCATCTAGTAAAGGAGGCATTGGTTAGAGAATCGGGTAGCCACCATAAACCGGGTGCGTGTGGTAGCGGCATGATTGCGGTGATGAAGTCCCAGAATCGAGCGCTGTATCGCAGAACACCTAGCTCTTTTGTTTTTTGTTTTGCTTTATTTGCCCATGCCGTTCATGTTCCACAAACACATGAATGTAGTTAGAAATACCTGAATAGAAAATCGCAAAAAGAAGGTCACACACACACACACACAAAAAAAAAGGAACTGCGACAACGTTTCTAGAAAATGACCAGATAACACTTAATGACATGCTAGAACTGTAGCCGCATTGCTTGTAGGCTTTGTCGATCGCCGCGCCACGCTGCGCGTCTGCGCAGCAGTTAGTATTGGGGTTGGCGGCGTATAGAGTAGCGCTCTGCAGTACTGCTGGTCGAGCGGCTTTGTTGAGCCATTGTCATTGTACGCTAATTTCTGTCCCCGAAGCCTGTAGGCCTTTATGCTGTTTACGCCCAAGAGCTTGTAGGGAGAATCACGCGCAGTGGGTGCGAAGTACGAGTGTAACGCTTTAATTGTGTTGACGGGAGTAGGGCCTAGGACAGCCGCGTCCATGACGGTGAAGACATGTTTACGCGCTACTGAAGGCACTACTGTTCGTTGAACTGCAGCTGTTTCTTTGTTGCGATTCTGACCTAAAATTATTGCATTAATTTCGTGCAGACATTCCGCCTGACTTCCAGGTTATCCAGCGAAGTCATTTCTGACGTTTCCTAGTGTTGCCGCAAGCGTTCGACCTACAAGTCGGCAGGTGGGTTGCGCGTCCGCTGTCGTCTTTCGACTGCAAGTCTTCAGGTTACCCAACAGTTTTTCGAGCAATGGAGTCCCCAACGAAGGTCGGCACGGTCAACGGCACGCTACAAACGGCCACTAAGCATCAGGACATGAGGCTGGAAACCGGCGTCGAAGGTAATGGCTACGGCCGCGCGGAAACCATTGAAGATATCATATCGGAACTCAACGCCACGGCCAAGAAAGACGTACCGTTGTCTGAAGAACCTTTCGACGTCATGTTGCTCGGACAACAATCCCTTGTTCCTGACGACCGGTGCGATCCGACTACAGATTCGAAGGCTCCAGCATCCAGCATTGTAGACGGCTGCGAACGGGACAGCACGCCGGCTTCCACGCGTGAAGAATCCAAGCCACCGACTGTAGCGACGAGCGTTTCCGTCTCTGCAGAAGGTGAGAACATTGTAGCGTCACGCGCAAGTGAAATTGATTCAGAGGATGCCAGCAAAGTAGAAAATGCAGCCAACGGCGATAGCAATCAGCCTTTAAAATGCCAGAAAGCTTCGGAATACATAAACACACTTGAAACTGACGCAGCAGAAAAGCCTGTGAATGAATGCAATGACAAAGAAACAACCAAGGCTGTCCCAGATTTGACGGACGCAGATGTTGGTTCAGACGAGGTTATCACAAGTGATATAAAGGCTCCAGATGAGGCTGTAATGTCACCCCGCAGGACTGCCCGCCAGAGAACGGCCAGTCTAAAGTTGACAGAGAGTGTCACCAGCACTCCCAGCCGCAAGCGTCGCCATGGCAGTGAAGCTTCTGATGTGTCTTCTGTTGATACACCACCTTCAACAAAGCAAGAATCAAAACAAAGTTGCATTACATCAGACAGTGAAGTTGATGTTCCCCTTGCAAAAAGGAGGTGCAGAATGTTAAGTGCTGATGGTAGTGGTACCAAGGCCACAGTGAAAACCAACAGGCTTACTTCAGACAGTGAAGGTGACAGCCCTCTTGTGAAACTAAAGCGCAGTCCCAAACTTGCGAACAGGCTTGCTTCAAATAATGAAGGTAATAGCTCCCTTGCAAAAAGAAAGCGCATTCCCAAACTTGCAAGCAAGGTTACTTCGGAGAGTGAAAGCGACAGCCCACTGGTGAAAAGGATGGACAGTGCCAAAGTGGCAAAGAAAATAACAGAGCATAGTCAAACAAGGAAAGGTGATGTACAGTCTGCAGAGCCTCCTAGTAAGAAGATATCAAAAAAGAACCTATTGGAGGAATTCCCAGAAAATAAAATAGTGGTGAAAAGTGACAATGACGGGCCAGGTCTGCAAAGTTCTGAGCAGAATAGCACCAAAAGAGGCAAGCCCACAGACAGTAAAAGGGTGCAAAACTTGGTAAACAAGGCTAAGAGAAAAGCTGTTCATGAAGAACGTCCACTGAGCAGCACATCTGTCGATCACAGCACACATGAAAGTCGTGAGGAGTCGTGCGAGGTCTCCAAGCCAAAAAAGGCCAAAGACAAGGCTGGCAGCAACGTTGAGGGCATTCTGGACAGCAGTGGTGCAGCGTCTGCCATGGTTGGAAAAAAGAAGAGGCTCATGAAATCTAAGGAACTAAAGAATGATAGCGCTATCAGTCTGAATGTTGGAGACATTGGTGGCAGTGTTGACACTGAATCAGATGAGACAGGGAACAGTTTCCTCGAACAGAATAGCTTTGCCCAGTCAGCTGAAGCTGTGTCATCGTGGTCGCCAAACCATTTTAAAGCCTCTGATCATCGTCTTCAGAAATCCATCCAGCTAAGTCTTAAAGACTGGGTGCCATCTGTCAGACCATCCTATCTGACTATCGAAGTTCCGTCAGTTAATGCAAGAAGGATGTGGGGCCCCGGTTTCAGTCGCCAAAGGCCAACCGTTGTATTTGGTGGATGTGACCCACTGAATACATATGTAAATGTGGACGGTGTTCGTGTTCTGCTACTTCAGTGGCAGAAGGTCTCAAATATCATCCCAACCATTCGCCTTACGGACATCTTTCAGTGCTTCAAGCATACGTGAACAAACTGTTTATTCCACTATGAATACCTCCATGCTGCTTCATTTATTTTACAGTGTGTTGCTGTTCGTGCTTCGCATCTGCATTTCTTATGGCTTTCTTTTTCTGCACATCATCACTGTTGGCATGACATTGGTCTGGTCACAACAATGAATTACACTGTTGATCATTCAGATTAGGCACAAATGTTCGGCAGCATTTCTGTTGTTCCCATTGGACCTGTGTGGTTTCTCAATTGTGCTGAAGTAGTGCATGCTACTAGTCTTCTGTTTGCAATGTATTTTGACCACCATACTCTTCTGTCGACAGTGATCTTCATGCTTCTTTTTTAAATAAAACATTGTAATGGACATTGTAGCATCACTGTGTCCTTAGCACTTATGGAAAGGAGATAAATAGCCAGAATTTAATGCTCGTTTGATGTAATTAGCATTCTTCATGCACTTTCTGTTAGCTATCTATCAGTGTAACCAATTTCCCACCAGCTTGGATCATTGTGTAGTTGCGTAGTCCGTGGTCTAATGGGCAGATTATCAAGTTGCTGTTCTGAGGGAATCTGGTTCGAAATAAACCATCGGACTGACTTGGGTAACTGGGTGTGTGCTATACGTATATGCAGCTCTTCAATGAACCTCTTTGGCACCAACTTGGGTCACTGGGTATGTGTCGCTCATTAGTGACAAAAAAGTCCTTGAAAATTTATGTGGTGCTGTGTGGAATTGAGCCCCTGCCATATATTCAGACAATCTTGCTGAATATATATTCAGATGCAGACTTCATGATGCGACGGCTAGATGGTGCAGCGTGTCCAGTGAGAAGCATGAGAGAAGAGCCCGATGCATACATGCCTCATACACGACATGTTTCGGTGTTGGAAATATGGTGTGTTGCTATGTTCTTCAGTGCAAATCGCATTAACGTTGGCGTTCATCGTGAGATAGGTTCTACAGGAATTTTTTTACATTTGTGAATGTGTGCATAACCTAGCTCATGATTTCTTTCTGCCACAGCTGGTACTGTGCTTAAGCAACAACCCAATGTGGCAAGCTCTTCTGTTGTGCATCTGCTGAAGCGATTTTTTTTGAAGTAAGAGAATCTTCAGCAGCACTATAGCTGTAGTGTTAATGCATGAATAATTTGTAGTATAATGCTCGACATGAAAAAAAAGGAAGCTTTTGATTGTGGGAGTTTTTTTTTTTGTGACGTTCGCTCAAAGTGAGACCAGTATAGCCCAACTGACATAAGTGACTAATGGCAAAATCCAGTGTCTACTGTGTACCTGTGCAGACTTTTGCATAGAATGTCCACAGGCACAGCTAGTTGTCTTTTTTTTTTTTTATGGCTGTTAAAGAAGAGAAGCTGGCACTCATTTGTATGAACTGTTTTTATTCTGCAATTGTGAACTTGTTAGCATCACTAAATGTAAGTGTAGTTAGTCTGTGTGTCCTGACATATTCCTTGATGGAAAAGACAGTGTGTACACATGGGGGGGCTTTGCTGTAATATATGTGGGTGTGCTTTTCATTGTTAAGAAAACATAGCTGTGCAAGTAAGTTTGTATTTGAAGAAGAAGGAATTTTGTATAGGGAGACTGGTTGCATTTCCTTTACGGGGGCATTTATGTATATGATGCTCTATAGTAACAGGCTTTCAGCACTTGATTAAACTCAAGACGTCTGTAGTTGAGCAAGTGATTTACGAACATTCTGGCTCATCAGTAATCACTTTAAACTTTTCTAGAACGGTCAATCTGCTATCAAGTCTAAGCCATACAGGCCAAGTACAATGTGCTCTAACAAGTTGTGTGTATTTTCTTGAAATATTTTTCATGTAAACCACCCTTTGCATTGAAATATTCACTCATGGAAGTTGTTTTCTGTCAATGCTCTTACTGAATAAAATGTTCAAAAATACAAACTCAAAGTCCCAGAAGAAAGAAAAGACAAGGAAAGATAGGGAGGGGGATACTAGTTCTTTTCACAAATATCTAGGCTCTACATCTACCAATTCTTTTCTAAATGCCACCTTTCATTCAGTGTTTATGCTATTGCAGTGCCAGTGGTGTAGGAGTAAATAATGTCTATACTCGAGGACAACTTTCTGTGGCAATGAAGAGAAAGCTACTGGGGCAGAGCCTCTGTTTGTGTTACCGCAGCAGGTAGTCCGACAAGCTGTGAAAGGGCTTATGATTTCTTGGAACACATGCTGAATCAGTAACTTCCATGTGCAACAGTTTCACTTTTGCAAAAGATGGGGGAAGATCCACAAAACAAGCCAGATCTAACCCTCGGTGGTGTATTTTGTCTTATTTTGTTGTAAATAAGTAGTTTTTCTATTTCCCAGCTTAAACAAACAGGAATGCTCTTGCGCGAGCACTCTTGTGTGCTCTTTGCCTTCGTAGCTTTCCCTTTATTGCCACAGCAAGTTGTCTGTGAGTATAGTGCAATTTTGCCCTTAAGATCCCCACGAAAATCTAGATCAAAGGTTGGTCATTAAACATTGTATTGCTCAGCTGATTTTGTCCAGAGAGAAAGGTCAAGTTAGGTTGGGGGAGGGCGTCGTCTGCTGTCAGACACCACAGTCGTCTTGCTCAAGGCAAAACCTCGTCTATGCCATGGCACATCAGCTCTTGGCCTTCCCTGGTGGCCTCTTTTGATTACTTTTCAGGTTTGGTAATCTGACAAGAACCAGTGTATCAACTCTGACATGGCTGATGGTGACAGGAAATCTGCAATTATAGACAGTTTGCACAGATGTCATTGCAGATGCCATCTTTGGGTTATACCAGGTCCAGAAGCGACGTAAGCAAGAAACATGACAGCACGATAGGCATTTCTTGCGTTGAACATCAAAGCGATAACATTATTAAACCGGTGAAAGGTAGTCTCTGTCAAAAAGCAAAACAGTGTGCATGTGATATAGTGCACTGACATCGTAGCTGCCATGTATTGGTACTAGTGTGGTGAGAGCTGCCTCCATGATGTCGCATGAAAATTACCTATTGGTGATAAGAGAACCAGACTCCCCAATGTAGTGTTGTGCTACTAAACAATCTGGTGGCATGTGTATGGACCTTGTAACTGTTGACAACTTGTGTGTGGCCTTTGACATGCAGCCACACAATCTCAAGCTTTCCCTTCATATCCTGTCATGCCCTTGTCCACACATAAACAAGATAATTTGAGAATGTCGTTTCATTTTCCTATTTGAGTATTGATACATTCACCAGTGACATCTTGATATCTTGCAGTAACCACGTGCTCTGTGGGAGTTTGGTCTCATGGCACTGTGTGCACTCATGGAGAACACCTAACAACTAATAATAAGAGTGATTTTGTACTGCTGCTATCCTTTTGCAAAATATGAAGTTAGCCACAAATTATGCATGCGAGTAAAAATCATGCAGACACCTAGTAAATTCTTAAAAGCAGAAAGCAAAATATGTTGAAGTTGCCTTAACCTGTTTCCCCTTAATTTGTCTATATTAGGAAATCACATCACTGTAACACCAATTGTTATAGTGCCTATAGAAAGGCTGTACTGTAAATACTGGATATGACACCTCAGCACTGTCTATCTGTCGAATAATTTGCATTTTCTGTAGCACTTTGGTTAGCTCAGCTAGTAGAGCGATTGTGCTAGGAAGGCGCTGCTGCCAGGTTCGATCCCTGGACCTTATGAAATTTTTCTTCAGCTGTGATACTTTATAAAAAAACTATGTGGTTTTGCTTCGCAACTTCATGCTACGTGTAGGTGGATCAAAAGCATCTTTTTCAGGCTCGAGCATTTTGCAAGGTAATTGAGAAAGTGCTAGTAGATCACTAACACTTTTTTATGTTACCATGTATGGTGTAATAAATGTTGGCATCAGTTTCAGTGAGCTCGATCAACTTACATGACCTCTATGCACTGATAGCACTACCTTTTGTCATTTCACTGTCTGCTTTTGCAGGAATAAACGTTTGAGGTAAGTAAGTACATGCAATTGTATTTCCAAAAGACCATATTTCTTTTTCACTGTCATGTCTACTTTAGCATAGCCCCTTCAGTCATGGTGTACATTTTTGCACACTTGTTTTGCCAATACTGTCCAGTAGTGGCAAGGAAAAACCATGGACATTGAAATGCAGGCAAATTGAATACCCAATGTGACGCCATCTCAATTTAGTCCAACTTGGCCACTTCACCGAAAGCACTACCATGTCTGACGGAATGTTCGACATGCCGCATTCTGCCAGTAATGGTGAAGGAATAGTTATTCCTTCATCGTAATGGGGGCCTGCATGTGCTTCTCATGTGCTTGAGCCAGTGATCCTATTCTTCTTGTGGAAACACGACCGTGAGCACACAATCAAGATTTAATTACTCTGCAATTACGAGGACTTGCTAGAAGATTCACAAAGAATCGCCCTACCATGTTGACTTCCTCTAGGTAGAGCCTGCCACACTTGGGAATAAAATTAAGCAATTTTCAGATACTGACAGTGCATTATAAATAGTCACTCAAGGGTATATCCATGCGAGGGGCTAGTTGGCAATAGGAAGTTTTATGGGAAAATAAAAGCACAAGAGTTTGTTCAAGATACTGCTGATTATAATCTTGTCACTTGTGGAAATGCGTGCCTAATTTGTACAGAAGTGAGAAATTATATTTTGTTAAATTAAGCAGAGTGAAATTTTTATTGTCAGATGTCCATCTTGAAATGCAGGTATTTGCACCTTGTGCTTACATAAAATGGAGCTACGTATTTCCGTCTTTCACTCCTTCATTCAGCTTATTGTAAATGTTTATGCTGGGCACCAATGCATAGCTGATAGCTATGCCTTGCATCATGTCTCCCTTCTACTCAGCTTGAGCCACTTCAGCTTTTGCAGGAGCACAGCATTCCTTAGCGCTGTGCTTTACTGTGACAGAACTTTTTTTTACTGCACGTATTATGTCCTCAGTTAATCAAGTATTAGTGTTGCGCCATACGAGAGGAAGATGGGAAACTACTGCAAGCTCATTTCCTTGTATTGATGACACAAAGTGCAAAAGAAAAGCAGTGATGTCGCATGGCAGCTGCCGAGGCTAGCTGCATTTGTTGGGAAGTGGGCTGCACTAGGCCTGCAATACCTCGTACTGCGCTTTGGTGCACATTTATGTGATGCCAAAACTTGTTGCACAATTAATGTGATAATTTGGGTTGTTATTCTGCAGTGAATGCAATCCCTCGGGACAACTATGCTGGAAAACTAGGTCACAATGTCTGCAAGTGTGTTTTATTGCAACATTTGGCGATTCAATGTGACTGGACTGCCAGCAAGACCAGTTTGTTGAAACTGTAGGCCATTTTGCAGCAGAGTTAGTCGACCACACCTTCTAAGGAAGTTTTACAAGGTTTGGGAATTGCAAACGAACAAGCCCAATGTGTAAATCATATGGTAATGATTGTGTTTTCAAAATATTGCACCTATATCTACAAAGCAGCTGAAAATACAAAGGAAAACTTGTGTGCTCTTATTTTCTGAGCAGATAATTGGACTGTGAGCAATTATATTGCAGATCTCGCATTAACGTCACATTAACAAGCAACCGGATGCTGAATGTTCACTGGGTATGACAGTTCACATTGAAGCAGTTCCCAGTTGGAATCATTCTGTCAAATGGGTGGCACTTCATAATTTTTTATAGTACAAAGTGATTCAACAAAAGTTGCTTGCATTTAAAACAGCAGCTCAATAGTTGTGTGCCTGATCCAAGTAAGTTGCACTACATAGGCTACTGGAAAACAGGACGTGAAACATGGTTATACTAAAAGCATGCCAACAAACTTGAAAAAAAGGAAAAAATTGAGAAGCAGACATAGACAAAGCAACAGGAAGGTGGCTGGATGAAAGGAAGGCGACAGGAAGATGGTTTTGTCTATGTCTGCCTCTTGATTCTTTCCCTTTTTCAAGTTTGCTGGCATTCTCCTAGCATAAACATGCACCAACTAGCCCAACAAGTCACTCTTCAAAGATGAAACAAGGTGTGCACTTCGTTTCCAGTTTTGCTCAGCACCAGTCCTGTCGTATATGTTCCTTTTCAAATTTGTGCTCTGTACTGTTAGAACACTGTCAGCCATCTTGTTCCTTCCACAATTTGTCTCGTTTTCCATAAACCTGCGCAACGTCAATTACATAAATACATGGAAGAGCAACAAGCCCCTTCTACCCGCTGTTCTGCCAATATTCAGTTCTAAACAGTAATAAATGTCTTAGTGGTAAAATGTATGCCAACAAACACTCTTTTACTATCCACATCGGGTTCTATCATGCGACTGCACCTCTGCTATGTACATCTTTTGTTCAATGTGCTACAGCAGCAGTAAAGATAACACAACTCCAACAGAAAGTATAGTGCAAACATAGCACCACGCATTGAGCAAGTGCTGAGCAAGAACCCATTATTTAATGGTAGCCACTACTGGGCCTTGCATTTCCCAACATGCACCTACGACTTTGGCAAGTTTTGAAAACTACAAAATGATACAGAAAGTACTTGCCTGCCATTTGAATGGAGTAGTAACGCATGAAGTTTCCAGCGCACCACAGGGCTACTTTGCCCTTTCCTGCAAGTGCAGGGATTTAACATTTTGTTCAGACCTCCAAGGCTCACTCGATGGCCCTTGTGATTACAAGAAAGACTTGCAAGTTGTTGGCAATTGCCAAGTCTTTTTAATAACATTTGGAAGTTCTTTTCATGCTAGGAGCATAGCTTTATTTTTGTGCATTCTAGCATCGGGTAGACAGCAACAAGTTTTAGCGTATGCCAGCTGGCTGTGATGCAAAGTCTTGGAACTAGACAGTGTCAATCATGTTGATTTCTCTATCTGCATCTAGGCCATGCTATTAAATGAGCACAGGCCCCATTTGTTTTATTAACAAATTTTACGTGTACGCTTGTTCGTAATTTCACTGTAATTAATCATCTTGGATCATTTTTGTTAGAAATATTATAGTTAGCAACTTGCAGGGCAGTAAAGATAAGATTTGTGGGATAAGTGGTTGATTGCAAAGTCTGCATGCAAGAATCACAAAACAATACAATGGGTAGGTGGTGTGGTATATCATTCCAGCTCTTTGTTGTTTGTTCCTTGTACTAAATGAAGCCAAATGAAGCATTATTTGAATGCAAGGTGCTTTATGACATCCCAAGCATCAGGAAAACCAGAGTTGTATTCGGTAGAAGCATCTGGTTCAGTAAAGCTTTCAAAACTATATGAACTACTAAAATAAAGAATGCTTCAATATACTGTACACATAACAGTTTATCATGGCACACTTCTCACAGTGTTACATGCACATTGCAAGAAATGCGAGTACTTGGCACAGATTGAAAAGGGACACATAGAAAAACTTATTTTTGACCTAGTTGGTGCTATTCAAGGATATGCTTACTGCTAGAAAGACGATCCAGAAACCGGAACAATAATGCCAACAAGATAACATGTGCAGAATGCAACATTGAAATGACATGGTGTGTGAAAGGTACAACAATCAATGGCTACTGGGACAACCAGTTGTTGAAAAAGGTAAATTCAGAAATGTACAGCATAATGAAGTTTCGATGATGCAGCTTGACCTCCACTACCCAGTACGATTCCTAAATCACCTTTTTGGGGCAAATAAGGCGATATGAGCATACTGTGCCAGTCACGTCATCTATATATTCCCGTATTTGAGCATAGAATAAACTAGCTGGATGTTACCGTCTGCGCCGTAATTCTTGTTCTCGCCTGTGGCTGTCCTTTTAGCAGTAAACATGTCCTTTAATAGGCCTGCTGTTTGCTGTCATTATAAAAAACTCCCGACTCCATTGAC
This sequence comes from Dermacentor albipictus, assembly GCF_038994185.2. Lineage (NCBI taxonomy): Eukaryota > Metazoa > Arthropoda > Arachnida > Ixodida > Ixodidae > Dermacentor > Dermacentor albipictus. The sequence continues at coordinate 193,544,898 of NC_091822.1, forward strand.
TTTCGCATTCACTTAACTTAATCACTAACAGCAGTCATGAGCATTCAATTCTCGACACATTTAGACTCTCACATTATGACGATCATAGGGGACCCTGATCACGAGAAGAAAATTTACAAAAGAATAAACATGGGCTGGAGTTCATACAGCAGGCATTACCAAATCATGATTTGGAGCTTGCCACAGTCATTTAAAAGTGTACAATGAATGCATTCTACCGGTATTAACATATGAGGTGGAAAATTAGAGGTTAACAAAAATGCTCGAGACTGAGTTAAGGACAGCACAAAGAGCACTGGAACGAAAAAATGTTAGGCATAATGTTAAGAGATGGGAACAGAGCGGCGTGAATCAGAGAGAGCAAATAGGGATAACCAATATTCTAGTTGACTTTAAGAGGAGAGAATGGAGCTGTGCAGGCCATGTAATATGTAGGGGAGATAACCGGTGGACCATTAGAGTTACAGAATGGATGTCAAGGGAAGGGAAGTGCAGCCTAGGGTGGCAGAAAATTAGGTGGGCTGATGAAATGAGGAAATTTGCAAGTGCAAGTTGGGATCAGGGAGCACAGGACAGGGGTAGTTGGAGATCGCTGGTAGAGGTATTAGTGCTGCAGTGGACATAAATATAGGCTAATTATGATGATTATTATGACGATAACAATCCTCGAGTACTACTGGAAAACTCTGAGAGGACTCTAGTGCCAAATGAAGAACTCCTTAAACTCAAGAGGCTCCCCCACAATCTGAAGAAGCACGCAGCAGAAAAGCCGCAATACCATTTCTCATTTGCAAGCAGATATTCAAGACATGCCCGCTTAGTGAGCCCTCCACAAAATGGCCTTTACCGAGTTTGGCTTTACTCATCACATTTGATCCACAGGGCCGCAACTTATTGCCTTGCAGAACGACATGAATACCAGTGGAGAGAGTGTTGCAATGCACATGCACTAAAGATGCAGGCACTGCCTAAACCAACACTATTGTATGACACACTAGATGATCTCGTCAGATAATTGATGGAGTTGCTTAACGTCAAATGCAAGTAAGTCGAAAATTTATTTAACGAAGTATAGGACATAAGGAAGCAAATAAAAAAGAATGTTGCAGATATGTCACGTAATTAATGAATCAATAAACGGATATCAAATATCACAAAGGTATTCTTGTGTTGGATGCGACTTTGTTATAACAATGTTCAATGGTGTTATTTGCGTACTTGTGCAAAGTGACAGCAGTATAAAACCACACGACTTTTGATACAATTCCAGGTCAACTTGCTCTGATATGTTTCTTTTTTACGTTAGTAGTACTATTTATTGTATTTACAGAAAAGGACAAAGGTGGGTGCGGGATGTTGTGGCTGGAGGGAAAGAAAAGGCAATAGGTATTGTAAGTGTCTCACTTTCCTGTGTTTCCTGTGTACGCCTGAACTCTCTTGTGGTCTTGGGAAGAAAACAAACTGTGCTGTGCATGAACAAAAGCATGGTGGAATGAACATGTCCAGCTAATAACTGATGTTTATGGTAAAAGTGTTGGCAACAATTGGCTTTGAGTAATAACTGATATCCAGTAACTTCCTACAAATGAAGCAGCGAGCAGTAGGGTGTGCATCAAGAAAATAGGCATATTATGTGTAACTGGCATTAGGTTACATGTGAAAAAAACTTTGTTATTCAAGCTACTATGAAGTAAACCACTATGGTCAGTGCCTGCTTGCCTGCTAGTCTTCTTATACTTCTGTATGCAAAAGCAGAGACCTAGTTTTAGGTGTCACCATTCCGTTTAGCTGGTGACTTGTCACCATTTGTTACTTAGGGCGCTATTTAGAAGCAGTGCAACAACATAAGTGGCACAGAGCAAGAGCAATGCCATCAGTTTACACAGTTGCACTACAGAAAACAAACAGAAGACTTGTATTTTTTTGCACACAAATTTCCATGCCTGATTGCACACACCTGCTGCCTACAGCACAATAACTTTTTCGTGGGCGAGTTGGTGTTCGCAGAACGACATGATATTGTAGGGCACAAAACTGGAAAAGAAAGATTCCCAGTGACAGACAGAATCTTTCTTTCCTGGCTTTCTGCGCTATAATACGATATCGTTTTGCTACCTACAGGTTTAGAAGGCTGCCCACAAAATTTTCCCACTAGTGAAATTCTCCATGCTTTTACTGGCAATGGAAAATATATATACAGTTAAAGCTCGTTAATTCGAACCGCAAGGGGAAGCCGCTTCAGTTCGAATTAACGAAAGTTCGAACTAACGAAAGTGAAGGAGAGCAACAGTACACTGCGATTTGGAAGCAGTAGGGAATGTCAGAAATTTGGCGGGTCAGAAAGTGATGGCGTGTGCCGCGGGCACACGCCATCTTCAAGTCGAAGCTCTGGGTCCGACTGTGCCACACCACCGATGTCCACCGAAACGAACGTTAGCCGAGGCTTAACACCATCACAATGAATCGCGATGGCCGATACCTCCTAAGCTGAAAACAGAGGTACACAACCGATGAAGACTGCCGAGACAAAGACGCCGAACATGTGAAGGTGGCGAAGGCCCTGATTCGTTCGTTCTTGATTGCAAGCGCAGCTGCGACGTACTTGATTCGCTGTGTTTTGGCGCTTGCCGTGCTATCTCCGCCCAACATTAGCAGTTGTACAAGATTTTCAAAGCCTCCGAGATTCGCAACGGGCAAGAAGTCTCGGAGGTTACATAGAATGGAGAGCCGGCAGCCGCCGCTGCCTTCTGGCTGACCCCGCGTCGGTTAAATTTTTTCCGATTTTGCCTTCTCTCGCCGTTCTCCACGTTTCGGAGGCAATACAGCCTTGTGTGTAGGCAGTAGGCGCGTTTCTCTGGCCGTGTGCCAGGCGAGCGTAGTTCGAATTATCCGTGAGGGAACCTTCTCGCGTTCGAATTAACGAACTTTTTTATACATATACTGCTGTGGAGCTTGGCCGGACCAAATCGTACAGCTCGAATTATCCATAAATTCGAATTATTGAAGTTCGAATTAACGAGCTTTCACTGTATATATATATACATATATATATATATACACACATATAAGAAGTATATAAGCTAGAAGTAAAGCCTAGCGCCTAAGATGACTAGCTCATGCATGCTAAGAAGGCATGATGACATAAATGTAACACAAGCAACACAACTGACTGCAAATATTGCAGACATTTTTCACGACTTTAAGAGCAACTTTAAGTGCGAGGGCTCCTAGCTTTTTATGAACACAACTTCGGGGGGGGGGGGGGGGGAGAACAGCATGATCGCTACAGCACAGAAAAATCACTCAGGCATCAGCCCAGCAGATGATGCTGCTAGGCCATTGTGCTAGCCCTGCATCACCAACCTATATTATTAAGATATACCATAATCTTGGGGTCATTCTTATATGCCATCACCTTGCGTGAGCAAACCCATATGCCAAAATATTTGTGTAAAACTCTCAAGTGCAAGAAGGCATGTACGAGCTGCTGCAAAATTTCACTGGAGTTGCTACCGTGACCGTCGCTAGCTTCAGCAATGAATAGTGCCACCATATTTCATTACACATGCAGCCAGGCCCATATGAACTGATAGCATGGAACCTTTCAGCAACACAGAAGGCAAGAATTTATGTCAACATCGCAAACCAACTAGCCTAAGTTAAGCTAGTTGCACTCAATGTGAGCTAGGTCTCCTTACACTGTGCTACGTATATAATGTACAGCCTCGCAGTGACATTAAAAAATTTGCTGCTTTCCAGATGACTTGCATACTCTCCAGAAACTGCAACTTCCTCCAGACAGTGGAACAAGCAGACTATACAAAAAGCAAAGGGCATTTGGTCATACGAAGACTAATTAAATCATGCAATAAGCAGCACTAATATCTGGCCCAGATGGTCTGCAAATGTCTCCAGTTGATAAAAAAAAAAGAAAAATCAGGATTCTTTATAGGACAAAACAGCTCTCAGAGATCGATGAGCAGATCTAAGCCACGCTCTTTCTCCTCTTTTCGCTTCCGCTCCTCTATGAGTTTCCGAAATCGCATTCCGTGCCGTCGATGAAGCTCGGCAAATGTGTACTTTGTTGATGACCGTGACGACACTGGGGTGCTAGTTGGGACACCGCTGCCTCGCTTGGCCGCTTCACTGCTGTCATTGCCGCTACACCCGTCCTCCTTCCAGCGGTCAAAAGGGTTGAAACGTGCTGCACGGCCTGATGGAGTATCTCGCACACACAAGCAGCTGTCAGAGCGGTTTCCAGGCAGCTGCCCTCCGATGAGCAGGGGCACAGTGTTGCCACATTTGGCAAGGCGCTCAGCCTCCGCTACTTGGCTGAGTTGACGCTGCAGTTCAGCAACCATGAGCTTCATGTAATCGTAAGACGCACATGCCAATGCTTTCATCCAAGCCTCCATTGACTCCTGTGTGTCGGCTGACAGCATGTACATCCGGTTTCCAGAGCCATGAAACACAACCTGCCACCCAGGGAAGAAACAACAGCTTTTACTGCAATGAACACATCTGCCACTCTATCTTTCAAACCTGCAGAGAATACCACTACAGCTTCACTGTCAGTCCTGAACACAGTGCTGCAAATGAAGATGGAGCTCCAAAGTGGTACTTAAATCAATGAGAACCATTGAAGGATATTTTAAAAGTAATTGCCCTCTTCCAAATATTTAATCAATGGAAGGGAAAATAGCACCTAAAGGTAGCATAGACCTACAAAGAGAATCCATTTGAGTTTCTCAAAAAGAATGCCTCACAGTCGAAGAAAAATTCACCCTGCTCCGGGTATCAAACCTGACACAACTAGTGCTGCCAACTCTCTAGCGGACAAAGTCGGCACAGGGGGGCTGGCCAGTGCCAGGGGCCGCCAGTCTGTATGTGGAAGCAAGCATTTTAATGCGATTAGCATTCTTTGGGAACTTCAACCGGTTTGCAGTATGCCTGTATATTTCTCCTCAGCTAACCTCTTTATGCCAACTCGAATCGTTGGGCATTAATGGTCTAATGAATAGAGAATCAGGCTGCTGTGCTGAGAGAACAGGATTTGAAATCATCTGTCAGACTAACTTGAATCAGTGGGGATGTGACAATGGGTGTGTACCGCCTTTCATTGAACCTCTTTCCCGTCAACTTATGTCACTCCGTATTTGCCACGGGGTATGTGCCGGTCTTCAATGAGAGCGAGAGAAGGAATCGTTTAAAATTTCTTGGGTGTTAAAAAGAATCAAACCCACGACACATGTTTTCAGACAATGTTGTCTTAATAAACAGGGTGTTTCATGTAACTTGAATCAAGGATTTTCGAGAAGTGGTTAACCACAGCTGAATGAAATCAACATATGGTTTGCCGTCATGTGGCCCTCTTTAGAGTATCAGGGACGACGGCGCTTCCTTTCCATGTACTACAGCTAAAGATGCTGATGCACTGTGAAGCTGATGTCTAGAGCCGCAGCCGCTTACTTCGCCATGGTCCACACGCACAGACCTTTCACACAAAGAAAGGTTGAGAGCGCTGCAATACGATGCATACGAGTGCAGTCACATGGTTTTATTTCATATTTTGCTGGCTTTCTTTAAACGCCAAAAAAATCCCCATGCAGCATGTACATTGCCACAAAAGATTGCATCGGTTGTTTTTGAATCACCTCTATAACGCAACGAAGTGCACTTGGCTCTAAAATGAATATTAAAAATTTTGCACAATTCATTTTAGTTAAATAACTAATCAAGCAGAATATAAAAAAATACTCTAAGGAGTGCCACATGACGGCAAACCATATGCAGTTGGTGTCATTCAGCTACGGTTAATCACTTTCTTTAAATGCCTGGTTCAAATTACGTGAGACACCTTGTATACTATTCATACATGCACCACAACTGAACTTCACACCAGCGCCACTAGATGGTGCAGCGTATCCAGAGGGAAGCATGAGAGAGTAGCACGGTTGCAGTGCATGCCTTAAGCTTGACATGTTTTGGCAGTCGATATAAGGTGCATTGCCACATTGCAGATAATCATAATCATAAAATTTCGACAGTCATGTGGAGATGGTTTCCGCAGGAATTTCTTTTAGGCTAACACAGCTACCAATACAGATAGAGATGCCATGAACAGTCAGGGCCTACAGCAGAACTAGAACCATGACAAAAATGAGATCACCCTTATATTCATGACAATTCAACCAAAGAGAAGAACTAGGTCGATCGTCAGGCATGGTACAAAGGAAATTGTTTATAAATAGTTTAAGAAAAAAGAAAAAAAGTAAGAGTCTGGACATTTGGCCATATCAACAGGGTGGAGTCAGGACTTTTACTCGAAAGTGAGGACTGTACTGCTAAATTTGGGACAGTTGGCAATCCTAGGCACAACTGCGTTTCAGAGGATGTTGCACTACCAACTGAGCTGACCAGAAGGCTAACGGATGACTATGCATGCTTTCACAAAATTTCCTCGATGTTACAGATTCCTACAGGACTTTAATGCAAATCCAAACCAATAATTTACTTGAATACCTTTCCTTAAAACAGTTGGCTTAAAGTGATGACTGTACTGGCTAAAACACCAAGTGGAATGAAACTGTAGACATTTTGCACGTGGCTATACATCTGCTAAAGATGAGATCCTAAGTATTGACAGTTAAGGAAAAGTTAATCAAATTAAAGCCAAAACCATAATCTGATTATGAAGCATGCAGCGGTGGGTGACACTGGATTAATTTTGACCACCTGGAGTTCTTTATCGTGCACCTAATACGTGGTACACGGACGTTCCTGCACATCGCCCTCACCGAAATACGGCTGCCACGGCCAAGATTTGATCCCATGACGTTGAGCTTGAAGGAAAAGTTATAACGCTTGTCCAATTGCTTACATAAATAAAAAAAGTCGGCAATCTCAGCTTCTGCCGTCATGCAACCATGCATTTACCACACCGTAGCTGCACAGTGTTATATGAGGAACATCGTAGTAGAGGGATTAATTTTTATTACCAGGGATGGCGTTCTCAAGCAGTCACTTTTGGGGATATGATCACTTCTGAGAGATTTGGGTGACTCGGCACCAGACATGTCAATCGTATATATCTGTGTCCAATATTTATTCACATGAGACCTCGTGAAAGTGATCACATCCCAGAGAGCGACTGCTTGAGTATGCTGCCCCTGGGTTTCCTTAACATGCAACCAAAGTGTGGTAAATAAGCATTTTTGCGTTCTGCCACCCTTGGAATGCGGCTGCCATGGCCAAAAATTGAACCATTGACCTTGTGCTTAACTGCAGAGTACCACAACCATTACAGCATAGCAGCAGGTGAATACATGGTCTTTGTAGCGGTGTGTGAAAAGTATATTTTGAGACATAAACATAAATTGAATAGTGCCAGAATCGAATCAAGTATGAAGTGCTTTTCGAATAGTTTTTGAATAATGAACAGCCATTATCACAACTAACATTTAACAATGTCCGCATTCCAGCATTCATAACCGTTGCAAGGTTACATCATTACATTGCACATTATGAAGCATTGTTTACTAAAAGCCCCCCCCCCCCCCCCACCTTTCACACAAAAGAGCAACTCTTTGGAGAGTGCAAATTATTACTGTATAGTCAGTAAAGTCTGGCTCCCTGATCAATGTAGCATATTCCACTACGCTAGTTCTCATGTTTATGCAGGGGTAATATTTATTGCACTTTTGCTCCAATTATGTTTAACTACATACAGTTAAACATAGTTTGCGCAGCATGGTTTTAGTTGCCTTTGTGCCATTAAACCCAAACTAACCAACCAGCATACAGTTGACATTCTGAAATATTCAAAACTATTAGAAAAATATTTATATTTACAAATAGTCACAATTCTATTTCAAGACCGAATCACATAGGATACCATTCAATTTGGTATTTAAATGTTTTGAATATATAGTGCCCTCCTTGTACGTTAATGCACTAAATGGTGAAATGTTTTCTTTCTTTTTTTTTTCTCTCCTGAAGCATTGTGTAGACATTATGTTTATACTAACAGCTGCCCGCACCTTTCTTCCCTTTTTGTGCTTTTTTTCGTCTGTTCTTTCCGCAACAAGCAGGGTTCAAACAAGTGCAGGGAATGCCTACCTTGAAAGCGAACATCTCCTCATTCTCAGCCAGTTCAACAGTACAGCCTTCAAGAATGACCACACCCAATGGTTCCCGGTCAGTCTTCTTCTCAAAGTAGAACAGTAGGTTTCCCTTGAGAAGGAACCAGCGCCTCTGATAAGCACGGTTGACTTCCCCACGCTTGAGCAGCCAGCCTTCCCGGTCGACTGGGCTTGAGCTTAGAGCAAAGCTCACCAGATTTTTGTCGTTTATCTTCATGGTCCCTGCACATCAGATACCAAAGAATGTGTTCCATATCTTAAAAATTATGATCTGCCCAATGCTGAAAAGATGGCTGGGGCCTCTTCTAGGTAAATATGTTTAAAATGTCAGCCACAGACAGGTCAACATGACAACTGCAAGCAACATAACTATTAACAATAGAAACAATAATATATTAACAGATACAGATACCTCATTCTACTGATACTGCAGTTTTCGAATTGTAGCCGACTACTCCAACCTCAACTGTGCATACATAAAGCATTTGCATTGCAATGAATTTGACAAGAACTCCCTGGTCAAGAATGGCAGTTTGCTGATATCACTGAAACTGAAAGTTCTGATAGTTCACGCCTGACGGGCAGGAATTTTATGGACGACAAAGAAAGTTGAAAGGAAGCTAAAGACTGCACATTGAGCAGTATAGTTTGGTCCACAACACAAATGCGGGCAGCCAGTGCAGGTCATGCAACAAACTGGTAGCCTTATCATAAGAAGCCAACAAACATTGACACCAAGGACAACATAGGGGAAATCACTTGTGCTTAATAAATGCAATAAAGAAATGATAAATTAATGGAAAATGAAAGTGGATGAAAAAACAACTTGCCACAAATTGGGAACAATCCCACAACCTTCGCATACGAAGGTTGTGGGTAAAGTTGTAGTGGATTAGATGGACTCGTGAGATTACAAAACCTGCAAGCATAGTATGAAGTTAACTGAAGCATGAACATATTTATTGGAGATCGCTTCATCCTGAAGTAGACATTGCTGATGATTATGGTGATATGACAGGGTTGTGGGCAGGTAGCAAGCAAGCTTCAGCTAGCACACAAGCACAATTCAGATTAGTACCTAGTCTGCAAGAAAGGTGCAAGAGAGTGAACAGGTTGGAATTATAACAGAGATACGAGTGCATGTATAAAATGACAAATTATGTTTTAAGTACAAAGTGCAATCGACTTTTTCGTAAGTGTAAATGGCATCTGCATGAGCAAACCTGCCAATACGTAATGCACATGCTCATGAAGAACCAGATTCACATGGCTGAAACAGTATGGTAACCTTTCCTACCATTTTTTGGCATCAGTGACTGGTAGTAAACATTACTGTTTGCAATATCAAAGAGAAATATGCCGCAATGAAAACTCCGAGCACAAAAGAGGCTCCTGTCCATGCAGCGCAGCTCCAATAAATGCGCATGCCATTGTTTTCCATCAACAATGTAGGGGTGAACATGTGAACTGCTAATTGTTTCGTAACCAAGGAACTCACCAGGACCATTAAAAGATGGTTAAACAGTATACTAACAAACTTTTCTTTATTCAAGTGCCGGCTGCTACCAATAAAATCACAAGTTGGCTCTCGCTTGCCATTACTACATCCATTAAACTACACCTGTTCCACGATGCATTCCTAAAAGGCAGTGCAATGGGATTCAGAAGTACATGTTGCTGGGCTAGTCGCTGTTGAGTAGACCATATATATAAATATGATCGTTTGGTGCAAACAAGGACAGAAGGGAACAAGGGTAACGCCAACTTTCGACTGTTTATTCTCTGTTATATATTAATGTAATGTATTGTTATTAATGTATTGTAATGGGGGCAAGTTAATATGAGAGGGAACACCTAATCAGTGCTCAATGATTGCCAATTCAAGCCTCACTTTTTGATAGCTGGAACTTTCTGCTGAAAAGATTGGACAAGTATAAACAAAAAGGAAACAAATCTAAGCCATTGCCATGCACTGTGATTTTTTTTTTTTGCCATGTGAATTGTAGCAGTTGGAAGTTTGGCCGCTCAAGTGACATAGGAGGGAAAAGAATATAGCTGAGTTTAATCAGAAAACGGCACCACATTCAGACATAAAAAAAAATAACATCAAAATTGCAATGTCTCGCAACTGAAACACTCAAGCAATTTTCCTATAATTTCTTCATGTAGCAGCTATAAGTTGCACGACAGCTGGTCAATAGAAAAAGTTACGATTGCATATTCACCAAGAGGGATGTACTTTGAAAGCTTAATTTATTCACTCCATACTTTGCCTTCCCGTTTGCTCTTGCAATTTGTTGCGATGATGTTTCACATAATGCCCTTAGAGGACGTCGTGTTACACGTTACCGAAGACTACATTTGATAACAGAATACCTATATAGAGATGCCTGTTTTGTATCAACTACACCTTACCAAATGTTACAGTCAACCCATGAGCAAGATCACTATGCACATGGCACAGCGACCGTTCAGCAGTGAACAGCATCCGGCCACAAGATGCGATTACTCGGCATACTGCAGTTTTCCTGAGACTAATGTGTTGTAGAGCGACTAACGTTTTCGCTCACCTCAGCAGCCGCCCAGTCCTGCAAAAAGGGCATCAGCAGGGCATGTGTAATGCAACGGTGGTACCGTGACAGTTCTCCCAAAACCTGCACGCCGCAGGGGTAATGCTAAATCCACAAATGTAGCACAAGCAGCATAAGTGACAAGGTGCTCCAACATAAGCAGACCACTGAAAATGCAGCCAGCACTAGTACACTCTCGCCAGCACGTAGCGGGTCACTACGGAAGTAGTGGTATGCTTTAAAGGCGAAACTACATAGGCGAAACGAGTGATAACAATGGCTCTGAGGCGTTTTTCCAAGTCTGAAATATGTGACCTTGCAAGACACGAATTTGATGTGCAGAAGTGAACAAACGAGCGGTCGCGTGCTTTTGATTCAAGGCTATTCGTATTCTTTGAACTTCGGTTCTTAGGAACCTCCCACTACTTTCGCGATCAATGCGTCTTTCTCTAGATGGTGGGCGCGTGGGCGCGTTGGTGGCTGTGGATTCGTATGGATTTCTTTCTCTATGATTGTATTGGTCGTGTTGGTAGTATTGGGAACATGGGGGAAGGAAAAAAACTGAGAGGACACGTTCATTTGAGGGATCGCCCGACGTTTGCGCGCAAACAACCTTGCGCAAACGAGAAAAAAAAACAAAAACGAGGAAGACCTTAGTGAAACCGGAAATTGGGGTTGCTCCGCCATCATGTCGGGCCAGTTCTCCTCTCTTATTTACCACGACCTTATTTACATTCCTCGCGAAGACAAGAACAGCACCGAGAGCGGCGCTGCTGCGCCGGCGTTGAGAGCGCCGCATGCGAAGCAAAATTCTATTAGCGGGTGGTACCATCTCTCGTTCGCGCCGCCTTGATTGCCTCCTGCACTGCGCGTGTTTGGGCACGTTTCGTGCCGCGCGCGGTGTGTGTGCGTGGACATTTCCTTCGAAGGGCGGTGTACAGTCTGTTTCACATTTAGGGGAAAACTCGAAGCGCATTGCATCGCGATGCGGTGAGCGCTTGAGTCACGCGGCGGCGGCAGCTCGCGCAGATGCTCGAGGGGCGGTATCTTGAACGGCGTCGTCTGCTACGGCGGCGCGTGCTGGCCGCATTGTCGAGAAACGTTCTACTGTCAGGTGCAGGGCGCCGATCACATCGTTACTGCGTGAAATGAGCCGGTATTCTTTGCTAAGCGTTGCGCGACGCCCACTGATACGCCTCAAATGTAAGTTCATCGCTGCATGGCAGTCATAGACGGCGTACTGATTCCATACATTCTTGACGGCCCGTTTCTGGAAGGCGACTATATATTCTAACGTGATAGGACGCCGATCCACACTGCTCGTGCTGTGCAAGAACTGCTAGAAGAGCGCGCAGTCACTCTCTTGGAGCGGCCGCCTCAATCCCCGGGCGCCAACATCATTTAAAATGTCTGGGGCTCGTTGAAAGTATCGCTAGCGCAACATCCCCTCTATCAGTCGCCCGAGGATAGGCTTCGATCCACCATCGTCAGCGACTGAGACGTGCAGCGAATGAACACATCCCTGATCAAGTCATTCTACACTTCACTGCCTTCCAGGATGAGCGCTGACATGTCCAATTCCCCACCGGCGGGCAGGGTCTGTCTGGTGTAGCGAATGATTCTCGAGAAAAATCACTTCCAGCTCATTGTCTGAACCTAAAACGTTCATTTAATCGTGTCCGTTTGTTTCACCGTGTTCGACTCCCATTGTTGAGTGCTTTGTTTTCCTTTCGAGTCAAACAAAGACTGAGCACGTTGCGCGCACATCTTGGTGCGTTTTGTCGCTGCTCATTACGGTAGCACACACAGTGAAGAAATATACGTGCACACGCTCAGTACTCCGGCCTTTCGAAAGAACAAATGAACCATGTTGTCAAAAGGAGTTTGTGGAACTCCATTATCGCCAATGAAGGATCAGAGTGTGGCGACGCACAACGTTTAGTAAAGAATATCAGCTCAGTTCCCGCAGTACCGATGGAATCGGTGCACTGCCCCCGACAGTACCACGCTTCCCGAAAATGCGGCCAGCGCGCGCCGCCGTAGCAGACGACGCAGATCACGACACTCCCCTCAAGCGTGTGCGCCTGCTCGAGCTGCTGCCGCCGCACGACTCCATTGCTTGCCGCATCGCGACGCAATACGTTCCGAGTTTTCCCCTTAGTGTGAAACAAACTCCATACGCTATATTTGCCTTTAAGAAGATCGGTACGCTTGACGATTATTTTTATGGCTGCAATGCGGCGAAAGGGCAGCGTCTGCTTAACCATGTAAGGGACGCTGAGCAGGTAATTGGAAACGACATCGTATGTGCCGCCGGAAAAATCGTCAGCACATACGATGCGGCACATACATACGTCACCTACGAGCTAAAGTCATTTTTGCAGTTTCTCACATTATGTTTGTTACAAATCCGTGTGTCTCTGATGGCAACGACTTCTATCGACACTGTGCGGAAATAAACAAGATATATCGCTGCATAGCACAAGTACGACATGCGCACACAACTTTAATTAGTACGTCCCCTACAGAATAGAGGCGGCAATGTAGACAGCTTGGTCATTTTTTAGCAGTACTCAAGAGACGGAAGTTGAAAGTATTATTAATCATTCCTGCTTCAGCAATGCCGGCGCGACCAAGACGCGGGTGTGTATCGTCCAGTAACCCGATCGATCGGTGCAGCGGGAATGAACTCCGGTCATGTTCAATGCATCATGCACATATTCAATTTCTCGGCACGCGTGAACTTCGGCCACTGCTAGCGCATACAACAGACGTGGTTTCCATTCTTAGACAGCGCACACACAAACGAAACACGAGAAAGAAGACAGGACAATTCGCTCGTTGAAATTAAAGTTTTTATATGAATAAAAGGATTATGTACCGAGTAATTATTAATTTCACGTGGGTTTACCACTGTACACTCAGGAGTGTACAGTTTTAAGAGTGCATTCTCTTAAAACGGTTGCACCCTTTGGGGTGTACATTTGTCCCACAATAATAATCGTCATCTGCCTTTCTTGCGTTTCCTTTCCTGAAAACTCGACGCTCGCTACTTTCCTGTCGAGAATGCTGCGTCACGGTGATAAGGCGCATGCCGTTCGTGACTGGAAAGTACTGGGCTCGCAGCGTTAAAGAAAGGAAACGCGGGCAGCACGGATGACGATTATCGTTCACTCTTAAAACTGTTGCACCCTTTGGGGTGTAAATTTGTCCCACAACAATAATCGTCATCTGCCTTGCTTGCGTTTCCTTACCTGAAAGGTAGTGACTACAGTGACGGGGCCCGGCACTTTAACATCTGTACTACAGTGACGGGGCCCGGTACTTTAACATATGCACTACAGTGACGGGGCCCGGCACTTTAACATATACACTACAGTGACGGGGCCCGGCGCTTTAACCTCAGCCCTGCAATGACGGGGCCCGTCTCCTTAACCACAGACGGGACGCGTACCCGGCGTATTTGGAATATCCAGAACATAGAGTTACTATACTGACTCTAGAGGACAAGCTACCCATAGGGCCCATGCATTAAAATCGGGAACCTCAAGAGCGCCGCCATGTTGCTACGCGCCGAGGTTGCCAGCTCCTGAGACGCTTGCTAGACTTGGTGATAGTAGTCAGTTTTAATCCGGCAACAGTAGCAGCGTAGCAGCATGGCGTCTCGCTTGTGATGTTGTGATGTGTGCGTGCAGCCGTGTGTTTGGGCTTTATAAGTCGGTTCTTTATTCTATGTTGCGGGATGGTGTGGGTGTGGTCCATGTTGGCCGTACAGCTGGCAGTTATGCAACCGAGGGATGATCCTGTTCAAGTTTCTGGCGGTATGCGGTTTTCAGCGGTCACGCCTGTTGCAGGAGTGTCACTCGACGACGTTACGAGCTCGGAGCTGTGGTCAGATTCCTCGTTGGCGTTCCGTAATTATCTTCGCACGGGCGCGGTATGTTGCAAAAGCCGCTTTCGCGATCTATCGTCGTGACGATAGATCGGGTTTTTTATTATTATAAGTAATGATCCAGCTCAGGAGATGATCAGGAGAGCACCTGAGATGATAGTAGAGCAGGCGGCGCAGGAACTCCAGGGCACCCGAGGGACAGTGGGGGGATCAAAGCTCGAAGCAGAACGGTACGTAGGTTGGGGCCGCCGAGGCAGGTGTGTGCCAGGGAGTGTTCGCACGGACAGCTCCCCAGGCACGCGCAGCCGTGCCTCGCAAGGTCGAGATACTTTAAAGGCACCTGCGCCCATTGTCTTTCTTTTGCCTCGGCGCAGTGAGCACGATTAACGAGAATAATGTGGAGGGCATCCGGTGCAGTCGCGAATGCATCATGACAAATGTAGCTCGCGTCGCCTGGCGTCTGTAGTAATATCAGAGTTGGTTGTCTAGAGGACGGTGTTGGTACATTTTTTCGTACCGCCCTAATCCTATACCCCCACTACGAACACACACATACCCCCTTTTTTATGTATACATACAATTCCTTGCCATGACGGATCATAGCCTCCTTTATTTTTGAAAAATAGAGGCGGCTATGGACCGATTGACCAGTTCAAGTTGTCAACTTCTCAGTAACTGTCGTAGGAATCACTGTAATAAACATAATTCCACGATCGGATTGTTTACTTTCATTTTTTGTTGTAACACTGAGGACTACATAGAACTTTATTTTGTATATGTGAGAGAAGTATGTGGTTATCACGAGCTTAAGCCAATGTGCGATACACAGACAAAGCAGCTGCTACAACATGAACTGCATTGAGGGCCACACAACACATACGTAATTAAAGGTGCAAAATATAGGGGGAAGCTTCAAAATACGCTCTGTAGCACTGCAAAGTATAACATGTATTGTATGTGTACAATAAATGTTCAAAAATACAATGCATCAATGTCCCATTTGCCTTCAAGTTTATTATGAAGTTCAGGTTTACTGAAGTTTATTATGAGCATATGTACAACAGGAATCTACTGACACAGCCGCAGTCAAGGTGGCTGTTCGAGGTGTGCTGGCTGCCTCAGTGCAAGAAAAAGAAATTGGGTAAATGTCGACACCAGTGCCACTGCTTCTTGCCTCTGACCTGCACGTGCCTCTGCGGCATCTTTGTGCACAAGTGTGCTGGCGTGGCGAGGCGTAGGAGTCATCCGAGAGAAAGAGTATTGTTTACATGGAGAAGTGGCTGTTCACATTGCCTGTCACTTTCCCTCAAATGTTTCCTTGGCGACTAGGGTGACACACCCGCAGTCAAGGTGGCTGTTCGAGGTGTGCTGGCTGCCTAAATGAAATAAAAAGAAATTAGATGAATGTCGATACCAGTGCTATTGCTTATTGTCTCTTACCTGCATTTGCCTCCATGGCCTCTTGGTTTGTGGAGTCTGTATGAGGGAGCTGCTGTGGCTAGGCGTAGGCATTGTCTAAGCAAAAAGAAAAGGCCATTTAAATGGGGAATTATGGAATTAAATGCAGTTATGTCTGCTTCTTGCACTCTTCTTGCCTAAAAGTTTTCAAACATAGTGTCCAGAACACACCAGCACTTTGACTGCTTCTGCTTTTTACCTGCAGGTGTTGTTGCGAGATCCTTAGTATGGCTGCATGCAGCATTGTAACACTTGGTGGATGCGTTTGAAGTGGTAGCCAAAAATATAAAGAATCATCCTTGTCTGCACGAATGCTTTCAATTTGTAAATGCAGTGGTAACTATCACTATTGGTGCAAGGCCACCCCACATCTATGCGGCAAGTGCCATAGCTCGAAACTGAATTGTTCCTTTAGTGTTTCACAAGGCATCTGATATGTCCACATTAGATGTGATGTGTTTGTTTTTATTTATCCCAGTGTGGAGAGAGCATCATTAAATGGCTGAAGTACTATAGTGCCAAACAGACGACACACGGACGAGCGCTTATGTTCGTGCCTCTTCTTGTGTCTGTATGGCGCTATAGTACTTCAGTAATATGCACCAACTAGCCCAACAAAAAGTTCTGCTGGAATATCATTAAATGGTTTTTTTATTTTTGGGTGTCTTGTTTTTTGGTTTATTTCTGAATTTATCATGATGCTAAAGTGACTTATGCAATGGCAATCAGCTTTTGTTTTGCAGAAAAACAATGCATTTCCTGACCCATTGTTCGAAATCCCCTCACTCGCATAATTTTGCAGAGTATTCTACCTATATTGACTTGCTTGACCTCCACTAAAGAGTCTTGCATTTTCAAATACGACTCTTTCCTTAAAATCATTCGACACTTCTCATCATTTCTGTACCTTGGGCTTCTGATACTCTGCAGTCACCATTTTTGCTTGTTTCTGACTAGAAATATCTTATTTAATTTAGAGCTTAAATTTTACTTTTGGAACACATGGAACGGCTTGCCATTGCATATCTGCATAAAAGGGAAACATGTTTCATTAAACATTTGCAAAATCCAATCGAAGATTGATGAATGCAGCTTGCAGTGTGATATGACTGAATGAGCCATAAAAGTAACTCATCTCACTTGGTAAATGAAAGCACATATTAGTGTGATGCACAAGATACGTTACACTAACGTGGTGGGTTCTCTTGCTTATACAGCAAAATAATCGGTTCGCAAGAAAAAAATTATTTTTGCATAACCCTTGTATACACTGACTTAAGGAAAATGAGCTGGAGCTGTCCACATGATGTACTTATTTTACCTGCGAGTATGGTCAACAAAAATGTGTCCCAGCTGCTTAGTGGTATTTGAGATTATGTCAGTATTGCATATGTGCCTGTTGTCTATAATAATTGAATTTTGAAAATGCTCGCAGGGATCTGGGGTGCGATCTTGTACGCGTTCCGAACTCGAACGGAGGCGGTCCGTTCTTTCCGTCGCGAAATTGGCAGTCCGTTCCGTTGCGTTTGTCCGGTAGCAGACAACACGGAATGATTGACAGCAGATATCACTTCGCAATTGACGTCCTGGCGTTCTTCACCTTTCAAACTGACCAACCATGTGCGGCTCGGTGGAACGGACCGCCTCCGTTCTATTTTGGAACGCGTACAAGATCGCACCCCCAGATGTGCACATCTGCAGTTTATGGATACATGTAAAAGACTCAGCATCAAGTGCAAGTGAACGGTCCAACAGGCCCGGAGTCGATCATGCAAATAGATTCGCTGCACAAATTTGTGACCAGAAAAGATATTCCACATGAAATGGCATGCAAGGAAGTGTTGAAAATATTGCACAGTTAACAAAATGCCTACGCTATTAATATGTGGGTTGATGCACTCGTTATGCAAAACGGAGGTGAGGCGTGCAGACAGGACACAAGAGTAGAGTATTTAGTAAACAACACGAGCGCCGCCCACTTCTCTACTCTTGTGTCCTGTCTGCACGCCTCACCTCTGTTTTGCATATTGAATCCTTACCAACTAGCTCAGCTTTCTGTCGTTCTAAGTCTCGATGCACTCGATTTCGTCCGCACTAGGCACTCGCCTCTTGATTACTTCGTGGCACAGAAATACTCGGCATCAGGCTGTTGATCTGCTGTGGCCTTTGTAGAAGCATGATTGTTCAAAGTGCAACAATTAAACAGATTCTTTGAGTTGCTTGTGGCTTCGCCAGTACAATTCCGGTGCGCTGGTCCGCCTGTCCAGCAATTTCCTACTGAAGGGAAACCTGCAAATAAAAACACCGCTCCGGATGCAGAAAAATGCTCTACTGTGACGCTTCTCAAACGATTGTGATGTACCACAAGAGCTGCCTACTCGCGTGATATTCTCAACAAGGAGATACATTCGTTTACTTACATGTGAAGGTATATGCCAGACCACTTCGGGGCTTCGGTGGCACATAAGGCACGAGTGTGCCATAGCGTCCGATGTCGACGCGCGATCGCATGTCAAACGAAACTACTACGCATCCAAAAAACAGATTCGAAACCGAAATTCGCGTCATCTTTTATTGCATGAATGCGTACATCGTGATTTTCATAAGTCACGGACTTAGCGATCGCTTTCTGTAAACTTAATATTAACGTACCGCCTTCATAAAGCCATCAGGTATGCGTTTTTAGATGACAAAGCATAAGGTGAACTGTACTTGTTCTCAGCTTTTTCAATAGTAATTGCGCTGGCCACATTGACCAGTAGCAACAGGGCGGCGCCCTAGAGGTTCCCACTTTTCCGGCCCAGCTTTTCCTCTAGAGTTGTTCTACTAACTCTATGATCCAGAAGGTACAACGCATGGCAACCGCAGCACCACGCTATTGGCTTACGAGCCTGCGGGACGCCGTGATGTCACTCCTAGCAACGGCGCCAAGCGATAACTCTCGTTCCCGGTGCTCTCCGTACAAAAATCCCTCACGTGACCTGATAATAGGTGCCTAGGGACAGGATTGTTTACGGTTTTTGAGAAGGCATGATGGTGGCGCCGAGCGACGCCGTGGCGTGTTCGTTCTCGGCATGTTCGTTCTCCGGCTCGCGCGGACCGTGCGTTGTTCGACGTTGCTTATGTGATCGTGCTTGCGTTGCTTGTGTGTTGGTGGTAGGTTCTGTATTACTTGGCGGAAAGCCGCGAGTAGTGGTGGTGCGGCAGTGCGACTTTCGCCTCGGTGAGCTCTGGCAGTACAGAATCTGCCTTGTGACCCGTGCTTCTAGCGCCTCGGCAGCGAAGTTCTGCGAACCGCGATGTGGCGTCGCCGTGTCCGACTTTGCTTAACGGACATTGAGGGATGTGCTGCTCGCTACAAGTCATGTAAATGCGACTGCGTCGATCGCCCATGCACTGTTCAGCGCTGATTGTGTACACAATTAAGTGTGCTGTGCTTGAAACGAGTGGTGCAGCCGTGCAGCGGGGGGTGGTGGAGGAGCAGAGTGGCTTAGGGGTCTCCATTTGCACGTTCACAGATATGTGCTCCCGTTTTGGTCTCATTAGCGGCTGTCGCGCGATTGTGGTGTGCTCCTTGCCTAGTATGAAGTTTACGATGCTAACACACAGCATGTTCGCGTTTTTCCGTGCTATGTGTCATTTGCATGATGACCGAGTTGAAAACAAGGCATATGTCTGTGTTGTTTGCATTTGTGTGTTGTAAATTACTTCCTATTGTGGAAGTTCTGGCAGTCTTAAACATAAACGTAAACATATAAACATATTTCTGTGTGTCTGAAATTTTGAATTTCCCATAATAGCCTTTACGACTGATAAGCGGGCTACACAGCCTGTGTGAATCAGCTACCTTTTGTTGCGACCCTCTTCCATGTGGTAGACTGATGCATGGTGCGCGTTTATTTCTGTACTGTTGTAAAAACCATTTGTTTATTCACCCATGGAGTACAAATGTACTGCTTCTTCGCCGCAGTACATTTTAGTTGCGCGCTGAAGGATACTAAAAGTGGGAGGGGACCGCTATCACCCAGCATAGTATGTCCACTCAGGCGACCTGAGAGGCGGCGGTTGCGCGAGTGTATAATTAAAGAACTCTTTTTATGTCCAGTGACAGTGGCCCCTTTCCCCTTTAGTATGCTTCACCGCAGTACATAGGAGTATTGCGAAAAAGGTAATCTTAAAAAGCTCAATTATGCAACGTTTCTTTCGTAGCTTGCTACACCGCAATACAGGGGTGTAGCATCGTGCAGTAAAGCATAATAAGAGTGGAAAGGGCACATAGGTTTACTCATTATTTTCAATTGTGATATAATTTGCAAGTGCATCTGTGCTCTTGGTAAGCTTTATTGACAATTCTTTGTACATTACAAATTCATATTGCCAGGAAGCTTACTAAGGCACATTCGCCATATTGTAATGCATTATTCACCTTCAATGCAGGAGCACAATGCGGATTCATGCCTATGCTTCTGGCTGGACTGCACGTGCTCTTTGAGAACTGATTCGTTGTTCATAAGTGCACTGGTACTTACTCTAAACTGGAGGGCTGAAGTTGATACGGAAGCACAATCTTTATTAAGAAGACAAGATGTTGCCAAGATGGTTGTAGCACAGTTTTTTTTTTCTTCGAGGTACCTTTTCTACTAGAAGCTTCCATTGCAGTGTTTCGATCCTCTTTGAGCCAGCACATAGTCTATATAAACATCGGACACCGATTGGGAACATCACCTATGCTCTCTGCAGTAAGCTGCGCACAGGATAAGTTCATGCCTATCTATAGAAAAAAATGTAGCATGACCAGACTAAAAGGGGGTGGGCTGCAGCAATACTAAGTGTTAAATGTTGCCTTATCCTTTCTGTTGAGTTTTCTGTTTTGTGCTTTTTATTATGGATCCTCCACAATAACCATTAGAGTGCCGAACGTGAGCTTGTTGGTCTCAGATCTCATGGTTGTTACTAACAAAACAGTGTGATAAACAAACAAGGGCTTGGAGGCATCCTGTCACCTTGCTTATCTCATGGTGTTGCTTCATGAGCACCGTAGGCCTCCAGACCAACTAGGAAGGGAAATTTGTTGCAATCACTTCAGAACTGTATTGCAACCAAACGAACAGTGCTCTCAATGACAACATTTGGACAGTAGAGTGCTTGCACCCAGCAAAGTCTAAGAAGGAAGCATTCAGGATGTGCAAGTGGGCCTTTTGAAGCTGGCATCATTGTTGAAGGGGCTTTGCCTGCTACCCTCTTTATGGATACACAAAGATGATTTCCTCTTTGAGAGGGATTGTTTCAGATGTCGTTACATGGCAACAATGCTGGGTGTATAGTAGCAGAGAAGCTTGTCTTTGCCCACTGTCAATAATATGTTCCTTTTCCAGTTCCTGTGGAAGTGCCTACTTTTTGTACACAAAGTGCTCTCCATGCATGCATGCATTTTTAGCTTGTAAAGATGTCTATTACCCTTTGCCTCAAGCTGGTCCTTGTTGATGTCACCCAAGAAGGCATTGTGGAGTATGGCGATGCGCACTTACAAATCAGTGTTGATGCCAGTGAAACCAGATTAATGGAGCTGCCATTTATTTCTGTCCACTCCATCTTCATCCAGTTACAATGAGCAGTTCTTTGTCCAAACAGAAGGCATATGTAGTTGGTCATGCATAGCCTACGCACTAAGACTTGTTGGCGTGCCTGAGAACCTTAGCAGTGTCTATATGCAAAAACATTCTGATGTGTTGATGACTTCCTTCTCTTTATCACCCTTTGCCTGATGAAGCCAGCAACTTGGTCACCCGCCGTGGTTGCTCAGTGGCATGGTGTTGGGCTGCTGAGCACGAGGTCACGGGATCGAATCCCAGCCACGGTGGCCGCATTTCGATGGAGGCGAAATGCGAAAACACCCGTGTACTTAGATTTAGGTGCACGTTAAAGAACCCCAGGTGGTGGAAATTTCCGGAGTCCTCCACTACGGCGTGCCTCATAATCAGAAAGTGGTTTTGGCACGTAAAACCCCATAATTCAGCAACTTGGTCAATTAGATGTACAACAGGCTTCCCATTAGTTTTCTCAGCGTCTCCTTTACCAGGGTGCTGCTCATAGATATCTGTTTTCTTGACCTTGCACTGCACTTAAACCATGGCCACACCTGCTGAACCTATAGTATGCGATCAGAAAAGTGCTATACATCACGTTGCTCCAAACTCATGACATGCGCTACAAGGCCTTGTGGAACACCCTCATTAATTTCCGCCCTCATCATACTGTATGAAGTTTCACATGACAAGTGCGACAATTAACATCTGCTGGTTTTTCAGTGCTATTCCTGTCCAGCTTGCTGAAAGCTGTCCCGAGTGTTTCAAAAGCAAGACTGCTGTCGGACAAGAAGTGCATAAAGCAAGGGTAGCAATAACCATATATGTCACACAAAATGAAGGTCACTGAGTGTACAGGCGATTTAATTCTTATCCAACAAGCTTGGTTCTCCCTTTGCAAGTGAGTAAACCCAACTTGCCCCAAAGACATGGCCTGTGACAAACTATGTGCCAGATGCTGTGTCCCCTGCAAAGCCGAAGATGTGTACAACATCCTGACACCCGTAGTGGCTTCTACACTGGGCAAACAGGCTACTACAAGAATGACCGCCTCTAATAATATGCTAATAACATGAAAACGTGCAGAGATTTGGCTATTCATTGGGTCCAACTGCAGGTGCAAGCCACTCTTCCACCAGATTTGTGTTGTTCACAGGAATTGGAGCTATACAAATGCAGACAAAAACAGTGATGTTTGAAAGTAGTTGAGTTCAACTATATTCTGCACAAACAGTGCTACTTACAGCGCCGGTACCTTGTAGCTACATTTCATGGCTGTCCCGCCATTCAAAGGCACTATTCTTGAATTATTAACTTCTATTTATACTTATGGTGGCCACATATTGCAAGTACATATCTACATTTGTGCAATATGGTTAAATGATGTCAACTATGATAGCCATTCCTAATCTGAGATGCAACAAAAGAACTAATATAGACAACAAATTGCAATTCAAGAAGACAACCCGTGCACAGGATAAGTGATAGACTTCCTTTTATTGAACAAAAGTCACGTGTCACACGTCACCAGCAGTGGGTAGCAAACTTGCAAGCTTGGGTGACAGAGGCAAAACTTAGCAAAATGCTACACTCATACTCAAATGTATAATGGCCTGACACAATAAACTACATTATATTGTACTGAATGAAAGGGCAAGACTCCATCCAAGAACACATTACGGCACAACATAATTGACATGGTGTAAAAGATGTTAACACGCCTTCCCCATAAAAAAAGAAACACTGAAAACATGCCTTAAAGGGCAATGTGCAGTGTCTGAAAGCAAGGAAAAACAACCCAAAAAAGGTTTCGCTAAGTCTTTCAATGATTAAAATTGTCAAACTGTCTTGTCACTTCTTAATGGATCTGCATTGTGTACTAGGGTGTTCTGATAAGGCAGTTTCAGCACGTGTATTGGAAAGCAGTGTTCCCAGTCTGTGCCCAATATTTCGAATTTAAAGAGGGTCAGGCTGCCTTTCAAAGATGTACATTTTAATTTATAAAACAGAAAAAGGCAAGCAAAATTGCTGTGCTTTAGAAATTCACTTAAAGCAGTGCTAGTAAATTAAAGTATTAGTTTTCACTTATACAGCTTTCCACCTCTAACATTGTTTATCCCAGTTGTAAAAAGATGGGAATTTCTTTTTGAACAGAACTTTTTAAACTATATTTAACAGGCGAACCAAATACATCATAAAAGTGGCATTTCGCATCTGCAACAACTTCAATGTACTTGAAATTCAGCATATTGGGACATGGAGGAAGCCATAAAAATGCAATAACGGCCCGAGAGAGTTCTCTGCAATTAGGTGAAGAAATTGGCACATACCTGCAACATTTATTGATATCTAGGGTGAACTTTAACATCCAATGCAATATAGGCTCTTTCGGGACTGTTTATAACGTTTTGTGCCAGCGCACATACGTTAAAACACTATTCAGTGCTTGCACGCCGTGTCGATGTATGCCGAATTGCATTAACAGGACGTGAGCAGCACAGTAATCGCAAGGGCGTTTTGTTTCCTCTTGAGGGCATCGCGCTGCGTATCATTAGTAGTAGTGGTGGAATACGACTCCATCTCACAGGTTCCGATCTTGTCAGCATGGTTTTCGCCCAGCGATCCTCGCAGCGTAAACTGTCGCACCGGCGTAGATCCCGATTCCTATCAATCGGTTGTCGGCATGGGTTTCGCCCAGCGATCCTCGCAGCGTAAATTGTCGCACCAGCGTAGATCGCGATTCCTATCAATCGGCAGGGCGGAGACGGCGCTTCGATGGATGGGACGGAAAGTCGCGTCACCCTCGGCTCGCGACCGCGCCAGCACACAGTTACGCCAGTTTCACGTAGCCGCGTCTGCGTGCCAGCCACGACAAAACGTTGGCCACGGCGTTGGCCACGACACGCAACAAGCTACGCGAAACCGCTGGTGATGAGAGTACGTTGTTAGGCATGACGCCACGGCGCGTCCCCGCAGGCGGCAGCCAATAGCGTGGCGCTGCGGTTGCCATGCGTTGTCCCTTCTGGATTTTCCAAATACGCAGACGGGACCGGCACTTTACGTCAACACTGTAGCGACGGACGCGGCGTTAGGTTGCCCCTGTGATCCACCACGGCCGCGGCAAACCGGTCGGACGAACCGTATTGGGCGACGTCGACGAACGCGACCGATCGTGGATCGTCGGCGACGGATCCGAGAAGTGCGGCCGCTCGGGCCCGGCGTGTGCCTACATTGCGTTGCGCGTGCACGTTGCGCGGGAACGGCGAGACCGTGACGGCCTCCCGCGACCACGCGTCGAGCACGCACCGCCTTTCCCTGACAGGTTAAAGTCCAGCGCCTCCAGGATCCGCCTCCCCGCAGGCGAGGAAGCGAGCCTGACAACCTGGACTAACTTTTGTGACCCAAGCTCATCGAAGGTGTTGTGGACCCCCAGCTGCATGAGTTTCTCGGTGCTGGCGCCTATGGGGATGCCAAGCACTTCACGGACCGCGGTATTTTATTCCAGTACTGTCCGCAACACCACGTGAATTTCACGATGTCAGCAACTTCCGTGCAGTAATGGAATACATTGATTACACACATACGGATCGAACGACCGCAATGGGTACTTGTCCATGAATGTACAATCTTTTGCGTATGCACTGTAACACCTATGATGATTATAATAAAGAAAGAAAGTTCACTCTAATGGAAGGAGAACGGTAAAAACACATTAAAAAAGGCACGGCACATGTTCCTGCTTGTGTAGCACCAGACAATGAATATTCTACTGAATTAAGAAAAAGAAGCAGCGGGTAATTGCTCGCTTAGAAGACCGATAAACATGCAGTTCGATGAAACTTGAGAAATAATGATATTGAAACTTCCAAGACTTTAGAAGAAAAGAAAATTAAGACTGAATCATCGCGACGGAACATATCACAAGTCGCTGTAGGCGTCGAAGACCCTAGCTATAACGAAATTATTTTTGAACAGCTCCGATAGTGTCCATGCAACAATGGTTGCTTGCGTACTCTCAAATGTTCATATGCTGCGGCATAAAGCTCACGGCACGGTGCGAAAACGTGCTCGGAGTGAAAGCGATCGACATGCATGCAGACGCGAAGTCGGTCACCGCGAACCCGTGCGATCGCTGCATTGCAGCTTCATTCTGTTATGCTATATTTAGTTACACAGACAGCCATCCCACTATAAGAACATATTTCACATAGTTTTCTCAGCGATTGCTTACGTTTCACGCAAACCGGTTCGGTGGGATCGATTGCGGCGACCGCTCGCAGTGTCCCAGCTTACTGTACGTAGTAGGCAAAGAGATAGCGTTTGTAAACCATCCTGTGCTTTCTGTTTGTCCAACATGATTAATTTAAAGTTAAAATACTGCCATTTCGAGAGTACTTGCAACATTGTTCAGGAGGGCTGCCGCGTAGTATGTTTATTTAGCCTTTATTTAACGCCGATGCATGTGAGGCGCTTCCGACAGACTCTATGAAACTCTAGGAAACTCTATGGTCCTCGCCCCCAATACCGACATCTTTATAGTGACGGCCCCGTCGGTGTAGTGTTGTTGTTAAAGCGACGGGCCCCGTCACCGTAGTGTGGGCCCCGTCACCGTAGTGAGTGTTGTGGGACAAGATACGCCCCAAAGGGTGTAAAGTTTTCTAAAAGTGTAAGAGTGCACTTTTGAAAAATTTACACCCTTTGGGGCGTATCTTGTCCCACAACAATAATCTTCATCCGTGCTGCCCGCGTTTCCTTTCTTTAACGCTGCGAGCCCGGCACTTTCCAGTAACGAGCGGCATGCGCGTTATCAGTGTGACGCAGCATTCTCGACAGGAAAGTAGCGAGCGCCGAGTTTTCAGGAAAGGAAACGCAAGCAAGGCAGATGACGATTATTGTTGTGGGACAAATTTACACCCCAAATGGTGCAACCGTTTTAAGAGTGTTGCAAAAGCCGAAAATACGTCATGTTCGTCATGTAAAAAAAAAAGCGCACTGTTTTTTAATTTGCACAAAACAAACTTTCTAGTGCCATAAACCTTGTACAAGTATAGGCATACTTTTTTAATTATACAGATTTTGTTTAAAAGTTTTGCCATGTCGTAGGGCGTCCTTGGGTACTTTTTCACCAGCCACATTGACAGCGATATTAGCTATGGTTTAAAAACATGCCTAAAGTATTTCTGCTGGTGTTTCCTCCATGTATCTCGCCGTGTTTGTTGGTTCTTCGTTGTATGCTGTGGCTCTCGTCTTGTTTTTGTGAAATGAACATTTGATCGCGGGCCGTGCATGTGACCCACAGCCCGTAGCCCCGGCATTTGGGCATTTGTGGAAACACCGTGTCGCTGTCATGCGGTAATGATTTCACGCACTTGATCTTTGCAACAGGCGCGGTACGAAATATTCCCAAAGGCAGCATAAAAATGGTTAACTTGTGGGGTTGGTACAGTGTTTTCGGGTTTTCTTTCTTTTTTCTCTTGTCAGTGCTGGTCTGACTGATGTATTCTTGGAGCTCGTCTACTATTGCTGGCAAAATGTGCACTGGCACCCAAGTGATTTTTGAATCGTTCGCTAAAGCGCTGCTTTTCATAAATGGAACACATTTTTCGAGTTCTGTTTAATAGGAGCCTGTTGTGTAGTATATTGTGTACCTGTAAAAATGAAAAACGCGACTGCACAAATATGCATAGCTTTCTTTAAAGCAGTGGCACACAAATGTCAAATATTGCGGCTCGTCTGCTACAGCTGTTTTCTGTACATCTGCACGTGCTTGCGAGAAGTGGATAAAGTCTTCAGAAAAGTCGGGATTTGTTGTAGAAGTGCGACGCCGCATGGAGGAAGGTGAGGGGTAAGAAACAGACAGACAGACAAAGAACTTTATTAATGGTCCTGAGGAACCGGCGTCAGGGTACCTCCCTTTTCAGGGAGTCCCCGTAGCCGTCGCGGGCCGCACCCACGCCGGGGTCGGAAGATCGTGGTCCTCCGCCCTGTCGCAGGCCCTCTGGACAGCCGGTAGTTGCTCTGAGAGGTCGCCGTTCTTAAGGGCTGCCTCCCAGTCGGTTAGAGTGGTTAGCGATGGGCTGCGTAAGAAATAGTGCTACAAATAATGGTAGTACGGTGATAGCAGCTGGTAGGGCTCAGATATTTGGTGGTACAAGCCTGAATGGCAGCTACTGAGCTTATCTTCTTACACTGCAGACTGCGCAGGGTGTAAATTGCAGTGACTGTAAGCTGTAGAACACGTAAACTGTGCACACGAACTGAATTTTGTGGCCACAGCTGTGCCAGTAGGGAGAAAAACTTGCAAAACACCTGGCTCATATCAACCGGAAGGGGACAAGTCATGTCTCCGCATGACATATCCAAGATGCGGCCATAGTTTTGGCTGCATGGAATAAATATTGACGGCTAATGCTGTGGCTTGATAGGAGGGTATGCACACAGCAAATAACTCGCCTTGGAAAACTCGCATTGATTACATAACAATGCCAGTTGTACAGTGCCGTCCACTGCGTAGAGCGCGCGACCGACTGTCTTTGTTCTGCAAGGCAACACCTGGCAGCAATTGCTGGATCCAAGATAGTGTGCCCAGGAGCATGCATGGCCTAGCAGACATGCAGAACTGCTTTTGATGAGGGGCGACATTGAAAAGTGGCTTTGTTTACCCTAATCTACACTCGGTCAGAGGGCACTTGTGGCAAGGCAAATGCCATAGAATGAAGCGTATGGGTTAATAATGTGCACCAGTTCTTTCACAACAAATGAAGTGCGCTCACGAACTGTTTGAGATAACAAAGTCGCTTACGAGCATTACCTCTGGGTAAATGCAACATGAGCATGTTTGCATGTTTATTAGGCCGCGCATGCTCCAGGGCATGCTATCTCGGACCCAACAGCCATCGCCAGGTGTCATCCTGCAGAGCAAAGCCGGCCATTCGTGTGCTCTACACAGCAGTGAACAGCACTGTGCGTTAGGTTGCCTTTACAGAAATCTTTCTCAGGCTCATCTCTCAAGTTGCGATCTTATAAAGCATTGGTCTTAATTAAACTTAAATATGCAGCAGCTCATGGGATCCTGGTCTCTAATCACTCGTCGCAGATGTAAAAGTGGTACAAAACCATGCATCACATTTAATTCATTCCAACTACCATTACACCGTGAGTGTATCTGCGCTACACAGGCAAAAAAGATGGCATTCATTCATTACTGCCTTAAGTTGACAATCTAAATTTTTTTTTTGCGTAGCTGCCACATGTCCAAATTTAATGACATTTGACACTATGATGTAATGACACTATTAATGAAAAAGTTTAAAGTACTCAATAAAAAATAAATAAGCGTTTACAAACTGCAGAAGAGTACGCATTTGGGCTGGTTGGTTCATGATTACGAGCAATAAAAGCAGCGTTAAACGACAGGACGAGTGAAGGGACAGCGCTGTTGTCTGTGTCCTTTCACTTGTCCTGTCGTTTAGTGCTGTTTTTATTGCTCGTAAGCATTTACAAGTTCTTGCTGCCGCCATGAATAGTGAAAGGTAAAAACACACATGGCTATCGTGCCATTAGCTCGAGTTTTTTTTCCTGTCTCTTACAACGTTGCGATTCACCGTAGCAACTTCAGTCATTGCATGTCAAATCTGAAGACCCAAAGCGAATTTGCACCTGTCCCATTGAAGCTGTTCCAATGCTGACCTGAGGAGTTTGGCAAGTACAACTCCTGACAGGGGTGTTGTAGTGGATAGTTGTGTACAAGTTATTTTTTATAGGATAGAAGCTGTTAATAATGCTTCAATTATACTGCAGTGCACTAGCTATGGCGCTGAGAATACCCATTTCTTAGTCAAATGAGTTATGGCGAATGCATTAGATAGCAAATGATATTAAGTTCGTCCATGTGTCATCACACAAGTGGCATTAAAATTTAAGATATCAGTGAGTTGATGTCATTTTCTGTGCCTGTGTGCCACAGGTATTACCCTTTCTTTACCCAGCCTTTCTCATTGTACAACAGTTTTCTACCTTTGTTTATTTCATAAGATTTATTATAACAACTGATTCCTTAAGGATAGGCTACTAACAAAATTATCCTACGCTTGAACATGCATTAATCACGTATGATGATGATCATTGATCACCATCATAAAGTAGGTATTCCACTTTCGAACAGTCAATGTTATCATAACTCGTCCATTCACAGTCAATATTTGTATTGGAATCAACCTTCCACACAGTGTTGTCACAATTAGGGACAGTAATGCTTTTAGAAGTGCACCGTAAACCTGGTTTGTAAGTAACTACGCAACTGTTGCATCATTCTTGTTATGATTGCCAGTTTCATTGTATTGGTTTTGTTGTTGTGGCTGCTGTATTGTATTTATTAGCATTGTAAATACTCTCTTCTCTAATACCCTAAGGGCTGTGAGGGTGAATGAATAAATAAGAAAATATGTTTACTAGTTGAAGCTCATTTTGATATAGTGTGCTGACAAACTTTTGTGAGAAAGCATTGTGTAGAATACAAAATACTCTGTGCCTAGGTAGTACTCTTAGGTACAACAAGAATTTCATTTCATTTATTTCTGAAAGTGCTCAAGAACAGCTCCTTGCGTTAGTATTGGAGCACTTGTGCTACATAAAGGACAGAAAACCTGAAAGAAAGTGGTACAAGATGCAACAAGAAATTGAATTAAATCAAAAACAGAAGTCAGATAAAGGGCAAATGCAAGAGCTGAAAATGTCAGTATCATAACTCAAGGCATTTTGTGGGGTT
This sequence comes from Dermacentor albipictus, assembly GCF_038994185.2. Lineage (NCBI taxonomy): Eukaryota > Metazoa > Arthropoda > Arachnida > Ixodida > Ixodidae > Dermacentor > Dermacentor albipictus. The sequence goes on from NC_091822.1 coordinate 193,575,311, forward strand.
ACAAGACCTGTTATAATGAGAAGAAAAGCGGTTAACCAACGGACCTAATTTTTGTTGTTCATATTGCAAGAAGCCAACAAACAAGGACACCAAGAACAAAGGGGAAGTTACTTGTACTTGCTAATCGAATTAACGAAATGATAAATTAATGGCAAGGAAAGTGGATGAGAAAGACTTGCTATAGGTGGGGAACAATCCCATGTCTTTGCATTATGCGTGCGGTGCATCACATGCGTAATGTTTGTCTATGGTGTGCAGGCGCCTACGGAGTAACGTTCGTAGGCCAGCTCCAGCTGAGGCGAGCACCTGTACAGGTCCCCAGCAGGATGCAACGGCATCGCCTAAATCACATCTGGCAGCTGCTGCTACCATTTCTGCTGAAAGCACAGTACCATTCACAACCAAGTACGTTTACTTGACAAAAACTCGTTACTTAATATGGCAATCATGAAATGTGCATTTTATTGGTGCACGGTGGCTATTGCGTCTGTAGTACAGCACACTGAATGTGTGTTCTTGTGCATTTGGACTTGGGTCCATGTTGTGGAACACCTGATTGCTAATATTAATACCAGGACCAATAATAACAACAACAACAACAACAACAACAACAACAACAACAACAACAACAACAACAACAACAACAATAATAATAATTAATTGGTCACATTTAGCTGAGCAGGTAATGTAGTAAGTAGCACATTTGACTGGTGGCTTATCAGTGTAACAGAACCGCTGCCTAGAGAAGTGACTCATTCATAAGTGGTAGATGCTTATGTGGGGTAAAGAAATTAGGAGATTTGGAGGTGTGGGATGTACGAGGGCTGCCACATAAGTCCTCAGCCTTACACAAAAAATGCTTGCGCATAGTCCCTAATTTTTCTAGAGTAGACACGACTTTCAAAAGTCATGACACTATAACTATCACATGCGTAGTGCACGAATTTTTTTTTTGCAGGCGCTGGTGGGTGATGCTGCATGCAGCCCAATAAAAATGAAGAAGTTGAAATCATATTCAGTTGTTGAATTTTCATCCCTGTAAAGTCTTACTCCAGCCAGTGTCCATCAAGATATGGTGGAGCCGTTAGTAGCGAACATGCTCTTTAGCACACTAAACTGGGCTGTTTAAGCGAGTGGACGAGCATTGAATAGTACCCATGCTTTAGCAGGCCAGCCAAAATCGACATGCAAGATAAGGTCACCTGTGTGCAAGATTATATAATGGCAGATAGGCGGCTCAACAGTGGGCAATTGTGTAGCTGATACGAGTAAAGAATATTGCAGTACCGTGCATCCTTACCAAGGAACTTGTGTGACCCAGGTTTCTCCTAACTGTCTTGCTCACTCACATGGGTGCACCACTTCTGTACTGAAAGTGAATTGCAGTTGAAGCATTGAAACAGCCTTTGTTTTCAACACCCCGAAAAGCTTTGTCTTCCATCAGCAGGCAAAATTATGGCTATCGTCTTCTGGGATTTTGAAGGCCTGTTGCCTGTGGGTCTTCTGTAGAAGGTGCAGACCCATGCCAGAGTATACAATGCTGCCCTGATTCATTGCCTTTGAGACACCATCGAGCCTAATGATTCATGCTTTGGAAAGGGGTCAATCTCTTCCAAGACGTATCTTCGTATCATGCCTCTGTGGCAATTGCTGCCATCCATTCCTGCAGCTTGCCTGTGCATCAGCATCTGTCATACTCGCCGGATCTCTCCCTGTGAGGTTTCACATCCCAGAGTTGAAGAAAGAATGCTGTGGGGGTCACTTTTCTCGTTATGTCATTCAAGCTGCTACCTTCTCTTTAGAGGGCCGACCTCCAAAACTTATTCTGCACATATCCAAGCACTGTAAAATTGCTGGTTGAACTGTGTGGACAATTTGAAGGGACTGCATTTGAAAGTAACACATGATTAGCTACATCAGCTGCTTCCCTCTCGTTGGTGTTGAGAACTTTTTTGACAAACCTTTTTGACAATCCTCATGGAAACAAGAAATAATGGGTGATCTCTGAGTGAGGCTTTCGTCCTTGTGATGAGGGTGGTGCATGGACACGAATGCAGTGGGTTGGTGAAAAGACAAAGATGACCAAGAGCCATGCATAAGGGCCCATGGCACAAGAAAACAAATAAAAAGGAACCAATTGCTGGAAACTGTGAAGCTCAGAAGAGACCAATCGCTGTGAGCTACAAAGCTTCATGGAGACCAACCTGGAAGACACAATGCTCTGAAGAAACAAAGGCAAACCGTGTGGATGGAAGGCTGAGTTGCAAAAAGTCTCGTAGGAAGAAGGTTGGGCACTGGCCTGGGTGTTGTTTGGGTGTTGGGTGTCATTGTTTGTGAAGCAGGTTCTTTGTTTTGTAACGAGTCACTGAAGCCTAACTTCAGACTACCCAAATCAGGACAAAGACGTTTGCACAAAGGTCACACGAAACGTTTAATATACACAAGGTTAAAAGACTAGCTAACTAACACTTAATAAAACAGTTAAAGGCAAGACATGTTTGAATGCACATGAAACAAACGTATTTAACAGTATGCAAGAAAATTCTAGCAGAACTCAGAACGAGTCAGACCTTCGGGTGTGGGTCTAATCCCTGTCATTGTTTGCTACATCTTATTGTGGTGCCGAAACCCAGGAACAAACCAGAGCATCGGCTCTGTGATGAGGCGTCCATTGCAAAAAGTTTACTTTCTTGAAGCCGGCAGCCTTTAGCAATTTTGTCAGCCGCGTGAGTGTGTTGTAAATAAAGAAGAAGCTGCACCGAGCACGAGCAGTGGTTACGGACGCAGCTCGCGCAGTTGTGGCCATGATGACGAACGAGTCAGACGTCCGGGTCCAGCTCTAACCCTTGTTGTTTGCCACACCCATCTCATGGTGAATGTCGAGGTTAATGCAGCTAGCATTGAAGCAATGCAGGGACATGCCGTATTGCCACTACAGAGATGCGTATGAGGCGTGTATGCAGCTGGATTCCTCTCTTGCACTTCCCACTGAGCATGCTGTGCCATCTAGTGGTGCTGTGGTGAAGTCCACGTGTGAGGTGTGTGTGATTATATATTCAGACAAGATTATCTGATTATATATAATGCAGGTTTGATTCTGCCTAATCCCCGATAAATTGATTTTTTTTTTGTCTTGAAAAGTGGCACATACTTGGTAACCCAAGTTAGCAGGAAAGACTTTAATTGAGGAGCGGCACATACTCGGTGACACACACCCAGTCACCCAAGTTTGTCTGACGGTTGGTTTCGAACCCTGTTCCCTCTGCACAGCAGTCCAATGTTATGCCCATTTGATCATGAACTACCCAGTTACCCAAGTTGACAGGAAAAGGGTTAGATGGAAAGTTTGCTGAAAGTGCGTAATGTTCCTAAATATTGCTAATTTCATTAAATGCCAATGACGAAATTCAGTTTAGTCAAGAGTTAACCGTGGAATGGCCTTGTGGTGAGGTGATAAACAAAGCAAAGCAATCATGGGCTTACCCTAGCAGTGGTGAGGTAGAGAACAGAGTCGGAGATGGCTGAAACACAGTTGTTCCAAGTTGGCCAAAAGGAAACAGGCCCTCGGAAACATCAGGAACCTCGAATATGAAGTGTCAAGAGAAAGAGGCATCCTGGCCTGGCAGCTGTTTGCATGCTCAGGCCTGCACCCTGATGCCTTGCATTTTTCCCACGGGTGCAGGAGTCCACAGGCCTTCTGGTAGTCTGCCATGGCCTGGCAAAGTCGTGAAGCCGTTTTTCGTAGGAAGGCTTTGGTCAGCCCTTCACTGGTTGCCGTAGTGAGGAGTAGTCCTAACGGCGCAGGTCTGAGACCCGATAGCACATCTTCAGTGCCTGGTTTGATGGTTGACCTTCCTATGTGGCTTCCTGCAATTCCACCTTTAACCAACGTGAATTGCCTTTTTTCTTTGCTTGGCATGTCATGGTCCTCCAGGATTGGCCTACTCCGAGTTTTGCGGTTTCCAGCGATTGGTTTCCTTTTCATTTGTTTTGTGTGTCATGTGATCTCATGCTTAGCTCTTGGCCATCATCTTTATTTTGTACTTTTCACCAACCACTGCACTTGAGTTTGTACACTTCACTCATCTCAGTCCTGCAGTGGATATAAATCGGCGGATATTAATTATACAAGTTGCACTGAAAGATATTGTTGCATTGTCAGTGTGGTGAAGTGCAGTGAAATATCAACACAGTGAATATCTGTTCCAAGAGCAAGAACTGTGTGCTCTTGTGCTATTATTGTCAGGTTATACCACACATGCTTATAGCCATTATAACCACTATAGGTGCAGCTAGTAGCAGTCAGATTTAATAGAAGCAGAAAGGTGACAACGGTGTGTGAAACAACCTGTTAACTTATGGCCTTTCATCAAATGTACCAGCTCTTTGTAGGATACACTGTTGAATTGTTGAAACTGTGCATCACTGCACATGTCACAGAAGACATCCTGAGAGAAAATTAAAAAAAAAATCATGTGTATCCTGTGCATGTTTGGAATTGATGTAAGCTAAGCTGCTTGCTTTCATTGACAGTAATTAGCGGTGATATTGACGGTAAATGGTAAATTTCTTCAGTGTTTAGTGCAATGTGTGATTAATGAGTTGATGCTAAATGTTACCTTGCATGCACCACTGCTGTTTGTCTGCCTAGTAAACAGAACACACAAGGGGATGTGTTTGCTTGAGGCATTGTTGTGCACCATATTTCATAACCTCTGAGATGGTTGAGCATTGTCATTGGCTCACATGGCAATGACATTGGGGCACAGTTAATAAATTTTAATTGGATTATGGGGCTGGTACATGCCAAAACCACAATCGGATTATGAGGCACGCTGTAGTGGTGGACTCCGGATTAATTTTGACACCGTGATATTCTTTAACGTGTCCCAAAATCTAAGTACACTAGCGTCCTTGTATTTTGCCCCCGTTGAAATGGGCTGCTGCAGTAGGGATCAAACCCGCAACCTCGAGCAACACCATAGCTGCAAAGCTACCACGTCGAGCACAGAAGTGTTCATTTGGCGTGCGGCCGCTTTAGTAGTGTTGCTTATATGCTACGGTGCTTTAATGTAGGTGTGCGTCTGCATGCCGTGCATCAGTTTGTTTGACAAATTTGCACGATCTTTATTTTTCAGAAATACAGAAACGTACCATACCGTACCTTAAACTTAAGTTTGTCCAGTTTGTCCACAACCGCTATCGTGTAGTGATATTGCTCCCTTGCCTTCCTACATTGCTTTTTTTGCTCCCCCCCACATGTATGGGAGCTCTGAGCAAAGAGTGGCAAGGCTTTTATTCACTCGTTTTGTGAATGTGTCAGTTCTACCCATTCTTCGCCTCCCCTTCCTACCTTCTCATTCTATTTACCTTCCCTCTGGACTTTTGCACATTAGTACAAATGTAAGTGCTGCAGTTTCTGCAATGCTTTTGAGAGGTGTTATGGATAATTACAGCCATCAAGAAGGTATTGTATAGGTCATCACCCCGGGCACTCCAGAGGGCATTGTAGCGATGTGATGGAAAGGTGCAGAGTTTCACGTGTCGCCTTTCCTCTCCAACATGTATATGCATGCTCTGATACACCCCTCGGTGCAGCGTGAAAAACAGCAGCAGCAGTTAAAAAGTCGAAGAAGCAAAGAAAGCTTCACTTAAAGGGAAGCTGAAAGGTTTTCCAGAAAAAATGAGTGAACATCTGTACACAATGGTTTTCAACCCTCCGAATTCGAATATCGTACCGAAATTGAGCGAAAGAAATAGCAAATATATTTTATTTCGACGAAAAGTGCAGCAGCGGACACGCCCAGCTCGCGCGTCTCGTTTCCGCCTGTGATTGGTCGGGCGCCTCGTGACGTCAACTCTAGTAACCGAACGCTGCCGCTACACATGAAGCGCGGTGCCAGGTAGTTTGGTGCTGTTTTTCTGAGACGGTAATGGAAAATTCAGAGAGACTGCGTTTTTCTGAGGAGTTCGGCGTTACTCCCTACATGTACGAGCCGATTGCGAAGACCCGGCCTCTCGAAGAAGCAAACGATGCTGGTGCGAGCAGTGCTTTCGACGCGAACGAAAGCAAAGTCTTGGGATCTCCTTGTGTTGGAAATGCTCTTTGGTGAGTATGTTTTTGCAAAGCGATCTAGTGATCTTGCCGATCTTTCGCCGATCTAGTGAGCTCGTTTCCGGTCAAACAACTGTAGTGTTGTGTTCCTGCATGCTTCCTCGTTGAACGTAAGCGGGGATGCGATCGTCGGCATTTGTGCGCTGTCCAAAGCTGTCGGCAATCTACAAGGCGGTTTAAACGCGTGAAAAGCTTCCTGGTTCATGCAGTACGTGTAGTGACCTTCATCTGTTGACTACCACTCACGTTGACGACCACACACGTTGATTACCACTCACGTTGACTACCACACACGTTGACTACCACTCTACATACATGCAGACGCAGCAACAAAGGAATGCAGGGTCGATCGAAGCAGATTACGATGGCACGCACGCAGAAACAAGTGCAGTCAGGCACGGTCGCGGACGCTGCGAAGGAACGAAACATTAGAGTTGACGTCACAACACCGCGGTTTCCGGTCTCCGCTCGCATCGTCAGCGTCAGCAGCAGCGCGCGGCATTCGGCGGGGGGTGGAGCTACAGCGCAATTTCAACCGACGATTACGTCGCTCCTAATTGAAAAAAAAAACCCAAATTTTACTTACATGGTTTATAAGGTTCCCGCATCCGTATATGAGCGTCTTATTGAATTCGACAGACTCTTCAGCTTCCCTTTAAAAAAAAAATTGCACCTTGGAGAACATGGTTGGGCACTGTGCACAAACAATATGGGCTTGTGCGAGATGTCTGGTTTGTGGATATAGCTCACCTTTTTGCTCGAAACACTTGCCACCTGTTCCTCGACTAAGGGTACAATATGCTAACTAAGGGTACAATGTGCTAACATATTGTTCCTAAGAAAGGGAATGGTAAAGAATTGCCAAATTTGTGGGTCATTAACTTGCTGTCTGTGTTCATAGCTTTAACAAAAAATGACTTTAGCTAGAGTGCAGCAGCATCCAAATCAACACAGCGAATTGTGATTCTCGTTTTCGGATGCTCAACAGTAGATCGCTGCCAATTACCATTTCATACCTGGTTTACGATACCGATTGCAACAAAGCTTATTCAGCAACATAAATGCAGCTTGCTAGACACATTGCAAAAATGACTTCGAATTACTGTAAACAACTATTCCGATAACACAGTGTTTAATACTATTTGTCTCTACTGCACAGTGATCTCCAAACCAGGACCCGTAAATTGGATCGAGGCACTGCTTCAGGTCCACAATTGAATGTACCAGCCTCTCCTGGCCCATTTCCTGCAGGCCTGGAGACCACTAGAACCACACACACAGCCCATTCGGCACTCTCGTATGTTTTCTCATTTAAAGATCTTTATTCATTACGATGGTCACAACATGTGCATTTTGGCAGTGCATTTTGGTTGCTGGAATCATGTTCACAGCTTCTTCTAGCCCTTCACCTAGTATATGCTGTTAAAAGTGCTTAATTGAGAACATTAAGTATGGTGCTTCTTATGTGGGACAGCTCGCTGGAGCACCAGACGTGACCGAAGAAAATTGTTGGCAGGCAGGTGTTGTTCCAGTCTGTTGACTCACTAGAGCAGGAACATTGGAGAATGCTTGTGGCGCACTGGGGTACCATGATGGATGATATGTTGTGGCAAAGTACTGCCAGAAGCGACTAATTGCTGATATGCTTTCACGAGGTTGTAGGTAAGCCTCCCAGTTATGGCAGCTTCACTTTGACAGATTGACTACAAAATTGCTTACCTGCAGAGATTTTAATCGGATTCTTCACTGCAGCTTTCTTTTTAGCCAACTTTGCAGCTTTGGCATATTCGAAAGGATACTTAAGGGAAATAGTTAGCCTTGACTGATGAATTGCACTTCTCAGACACACAAATGTTGGCAAGAGTTAATTTTTTATAAGCAAGAAATTTCAGGCAGATGGCCACCTTCAAGTTCCTGTAGCAGTCACATGTGCCATCATGGCTTTTGACAGTGTCTGCTCAGGACTAGTTGGCTGCTTAGCAAGATTTGATTACATTCTAAAGGAACAAAAGACAACCAAGTTGGTCAACTTGGTGACCCACAGCAACCGATAAACGCAGCAGAAGAAATGGGGCATGAGGAAAGGATACACAAACATAGTTCTGACTTCAAACGATGTCTATTGGCATAATACAGGCAGTGTAACATATACAGGCATTCACTAAAGAAAATAGAGGGCAACTTGAAGGCATTGTCACATATTTGGCGGGTAGTCAAGCCACTGTCTGAAGGACAGATGCTATGTGGTGTCGCACACAGAATTCAAAATGGATAAACCTGCAGACTTGAGTGATAAGAGCACAATTGAAAAAGCACCAATGCACAACCTACCTAGCTTTCAAAAATTATCTATTTCTTTCACCAACTGCATATTGTGTGTAGCTAACACTGCTATGGACCTTTTCCCAATTCAGCTATTTTCATGCGCGTACCCATGCTTTCATCTGCAGCCAAGCTATGCTGTTACCACAGGGTGTGTGTGCAAAGTGAGTGTGTGATTCCTTGCACAATCTGTGACAAATTTTCTGAACTTGAGCGACTGAACCATGTATTTGCATGTGTTTTGGGCGATAATATTGGTTGTTGAACCACTTGAGCAGTTTGTGGGAAAGACTACAAGCAGTCTTGTCAATGGAAACGACTCCGTGAGCTAATGCTCGAGCGATAGGGTCAGTGTTTGAAATAGGCCTCATGCAGGACATTTGCTGTGCTGTCGATTGCATAAACTGGCATGGAATGTTGAACGTGTTGTACTGGTGTGGCATGCATGGTCAAGTTCCAAAAAATATGCCATGTTACCAGTGAGCCATCAAGCGATTCTTGCTGAGCGAGGCAAACTTGTGTTTTGGTAGCAGCATGGCAACAGTGTTGTAAACATTCGAGTTGCAGTTGCTGCCCTACAACTGATTTGGCAGTCTCGGTGCTGTTTGAATCTACTGGTATGTATACAGCAGGGTTTTTACTATTGGCTGACGAAGGCTTTTCCACATGTGTTGCGAAAGTGGATGTGTAACTACATGAGGACTAAAAAAAAAAAAAAAAGGAGGCATATCACCACACAGTCTATTTGAATGCATTGCACAAGACCAAAGCGACGACACACTTGCAGTGTCATATTATACACAACTTAAAGTCCCCTCCCCCCATTTTTTTTTCTGCAGGCGAATGAAGCTTTACACGCCTGAGAAAATGTGTTTCGTCCCCTTCTCTTCCGCCACACGGTACACGTGCAGAACTTTTGCATGTTGCTTGTTCATCTTGATGAGCTGTTTGCAGTACCCACTCTTCACTGAGGTGGGTTAACATGTGTATGTTAACTGCCTCCTTTGCGTTGAACTACTCCAAAGGACGGGCGAGTTTATTCTGAAGAAACTTTCTTCTGTGACACATTTGATGGTCACTGTTAGAGTCGGGCCTGTAGGACGATCGGATGAACTTGGGGCGACAGGACTTAGGCGAGCAGGATTTATTTACATTATTTACAGTTGAACATGGGATACATTTACACAGTCTATGCGTGGCTCCCAAATGGAGCATGCAAGACGAAGCATACAGCAAACGAGCACACAGCTCACGAGTACATTGACAAGCAAAGAGCACGACGACGAGCACACTCTAGCAGCCGACAATCGCTGCTTATAAGCACTCGATTCGACGTCATCGCAGACTACATGCCTTTTTGGAGGAGGAGGGCTCACACACACGTGCCGCTCAGGTTTCAGTGCTCTCTCTGAGGGCTGACGGCCTTTGCAGCGCAGTCGTCGTGGTATCCATTGTCCTGCGTCCCCATAGTCAGGTGGTCACACCCGAACCCAGCCGGCGTCTCTAAATTCCAGAGCGGCCATAGTCCGCCGTTCTCCAAAGGAAGTTCACGGTTGGTTAGTGCTGTCCTCGCTGGTTCTCTGAAGGGCGCCCCCACCCCGGATCGATCGACGCACCTGCAGCGGGCTGAAATAACTTGCACGTTGCCAGCTTGGCAGGCCATTCCTAACATCACGCACATCTTTAATACTTGGATCAAAGTACTAGCCAGGCTGTCCAAGAATAAATGCTGGTGCATCTATATTGCTCGTTTGCGTAACAATATAATCTCTGTTTGTCATCTATTATAATCTCTGTAAATCCCATAGCTAAAGAAGGCAACATGTGCTGGTACAACTAAGGAATCTCCATCTTCCTTAACGTCGCCACTGTCACTGTCTTACACGAACATTCTGAGCCTACTAAAAAAGCATGACTCATTGAGTGCCTATTTGGAGGATGGCGATACCGATATTCTAGCTTGAATTGAAACTTGGTTGCACACTGACATCACTAATGAAGAACTTCCTCACACTAAGAAATATAACATTTACAGGCATAAACATAGCGGGAAGAGGGGTGGAGGTGTTCTGATTGCTATAAAAAGCTGCATTTAATTGTTTCTTGTTGACACAAATTTCACTGCTGAAGTAGTCTGGGTCGCATGCGCAACCACTTCTGCCCATGCTCTAGTGGGTACTTGTTATCGGCTGCCCGACGCTGACCACTCGCTTCTTAATGCACTGCGGGAAAGCATATCCTTTGCTACTCAACAATGTTCGGCGGCTATTGTTTATCTCCTGGGCAACTTTAATTTTCCTCTAATTGATTGGCCAAATCTGTCATCATCCTGCCACTTCTCTGCTGAATTTATTAGCTTAACACTAGATTACAACCTGAACCAGATAGTTGATCGACACACCCATGCTCCCGACATCTTAGATTTAGTATTGACTACCAAAACTGATACTGCCTGGCTTATTGCTTACATTGATGACTTGAGTGATCAGAAATCTCTTCAATTAAACATCAATATTCCAGTAACTTTCTATGGGGCTAACACTAAAAGCATTAGAGATTACAATGGGGCTGACTACAACAAAATTAATGCTAAATTAGCTATTTTTTTCACTGAAGAATTTGGGCTATACCTTAACTGAAGATTGGTAAATGACAGCTGGGAACTTTTTAAGCAAACATTAACAGCACTGGTAGAAAATTACGTTCCGAAAATCTCAATAGCAAGTGACAAGTTTAATCCTTGGTTTACAAAACACCTTCGAACATTAAGAAACAGGAAGAAGCGTCTGTTCAGGGCAGCCAGAAGGGACAAACAAGCCTCATCTTGGGTGGTATACAGTGATTTTCTAAAATCTTACTGCACAGAGCTGTGCACAGCCAAAGACAAATATTTTTCATGTGACCTGCTGTCTCTTCCAATCACCAACCCCAGAAAATTCTGGCAAGTTATATCAGCAGATACCACTGTCCGCAATGTTGTGCTACATGATAATAATGATTGCCCTTTGTCTGATGCTGATTGTCCAGTAGCGTTTAACAATTTATTCACATCGGTTTTTACACAGGAAGACTGTTCCACTGTTCCCATAGTCCCTGACTTTGAATATCCTTCTATAGAACCAATAGAAGTTACAGCAGCTGGCTTTTCGTCTTTAATAAATAATCTCAAATTATTCACATCTTCCAGTATTGATAATATTAACTCAAAAATACTAAAAAAAATACCGTTATAATTTCAAGCCAGATTTTGTGCCATATTCTTAAGCAATCCTTGTCATCTGGCGAACGACCCTTGGACTGAAAAATCGCTAAGGTTATCTTTGTATTCAAGCGGAATAACAAGTACTCTCCACGAAATTACCATCCCATCTCCTTACATGCATCTGCTGTAAACTACTGGAACATATCATAGCATCGCATATCTATTGCCATATAGAATCGAACGACTTCTTTTATTTTAACCAGCATGAATTCAGAAAAGGCATATCTTGTGACACTCAGTTGCTCGAATTTACAACAGAATTACACTCCAGCATCAATAACAAACAGCAAACTGACTATGTGTTTAAGAACACATTCGCATAAGATTTTTCGAAAGCATTTGACCGTGTCGCTCATTGTCGCCTCATCTCAAAATTATCCGCCGTCCAACTGGATTCATTAACTTTATCTTGGCTCTGAAACTTTCTGTCGTTGTGGTAGCAGTTCACTATCGTTAATAATCATGCATCGCTTCCTTCTGACATTATCTCTGGTATACCGAAGGGCAGTGTCCTTGATCCACTTCTTTTCCTAATTTTCATTAATGACCTTCTACAAAACGTATAATCCCAGATAAGGCTTTTTGCTGATGATTGCATTCTATACCATACAATAACAACATCTGGTGACCATTTATTATCATGGAATGACCTTAACCTTGTCAGTTTCTGGTGCACTACATGGCAGATGACCCTTAACTCGGACAAATGTGAATATATATCTTTCTTGCAAAAATGTTCTAACTCCCACTTTTCTTGCATCATAAATAGCACCATTGCCCCTCTGACATCGTCCTGTATATACCTTGGCGTTGAGCTTACAACAAATCTTTCCTGGAGTACACACATAACAGCTACCTGTACAAAAGCTTCAAAAACTCTGGGTTATCTCCGACGGAACTTGTGTAAATCCCCTGCTACAGTTCGTAAATTGGCATACCAAACTTTTGCTCACCCACAATTAGAACTTGCTTCATCAGTATGGTCTCCACATCAAGATTATTTTGTTTTTATGCTAGAATTCATTCAGAATAGAGCAGCACGCTTCATCAGAAATAACTATGACAGAACTTCAGGGGAAAACAGGGGAAAGGCGGGAGATGGAAATTCAAGATGATGAGCAAAACGAGAACAAGGTGAAAGCAAGAGCCAGCGTTTCAACAAGTGGACTTGTCACCTTGTTCTCGTTTTACGACAGAGCTTGCAGTGTAACAAAGAGTAAAGCAGATATTTTGCTCCAGCCACTTGAAACTCGTCGCACGATAAGTCTTCTTTGCCTTTTCCATATATACGTTGATGGAAATTGCTCTCATGTGTTGCCTCTAGAAGCACCAGCGTGCATGTCATGTCGCTTTATCAATAGCCACAGTTTCACACACATCTTTGGCAATACAATGTCAATTAATGCATCAGCACTGCAACATGTCATAACAGTATGGCACAGTCTTCCTGATAACATTGCATGCTTAATAAATTGTGGCGCCTTTCGTGAAAAATTGCAAAGCTTCTTGTAGTAACATTGTATAAGGATATTTTTTGACCTGCTTTCCTTCCCTGTTATTTGTACTTGTATTATCTTAATGTTAGTGTGTATTAATGTATTATTGTGATTACACTGCCTCAAGCTTACCCTGGACAAACATATTTGAACTTAGTTATTTTTTTTATCCTGTGACTACCTGTAATATTTATATTGATTACTCCTGTAGAAACACTTACATTGTATCCCCCCATACTCAATGCCCTTAAATGGGCCTGTAAGGTATCTTAAATAAATAAATAAATAAATGATGCTTTCCTGCATGTCAAATTCAGCACATTACCTTCTTGTTCGTAAATGGAAAAGGTGTTATTACTACACACGAGCAAACATGCGCACGCTAAAACAGGGAGGGGGAGGAGCTACTTCTACAAAACAAGCGAGAAAAAAAGTGCGGGATGTCATGAAAGACTTGGTCACTGCCTAGAGGTGAGAAGGGATGGGAGTGTTCGCTTCTTGCCTGCCAAATTTTGTTGAATGGGAGACAGCCATTAGGGTTGTTTACTGGAAAAAGGTCCATTGTCATGTCTGGCGGGGGCAGAATGCAAAAATGCTTGTGTAGTGCACTTTGTGTGCATGTTAAAGATCCTCTGGTGGTCACAATAAATTGGAGTCCCAGGGCCACTACGGCATTCCTCATGCCCACTATGCTGTTTTGGGACATTAATACCCTCCCATTTTTATTTATTAAATTGTCATCCGTTGTTTCAGGCACCTGCCATGGTCAGACTGGCAGCTGCCAGACCGCGAAGCAATGAGAAAGTTTTAACTGCTTTTATTGACTCCAAAACCATGTGCAGTTGGGCATTTGTGGCATTAGCACTGCATGTTCCACTTTTTTCTAGTTACACGTAATTGGGAAGTACACAGAAGCGATTTTAAATACACTTTCTGAAAATGCTTTGGCAGAAAGGTCATTCTTATATTTTGCTTACTTGTTCTAGATACTGAGTACCCATGTGATAAACCTCTGTTCTTTTTTACTTATGTTTTCTCTTGTGTGCCATTGTAGGGTGAACAAGCAGCATGGTACTCCCGACGTGGGCCCTGTTCCAAAGTGCATCATGCAACAACGCAAGAGTATCACAAACGAACAGTTGGTTTCAAAGTTAAGAAGCAAGCACAGGCACCGTGGCTGTGATATGGTTATGGCCATTAATGAAGCTGGTTCCCAGTTTCGTCTGCCAGGGTTTCCCAGAAGCGACGCACTCGATATCTTGAATCTCGGGCTTCCATTCCTTCTGGCGTCGCAGCAAGCCAATGAAAAATTGTCATTAAAGAAAGGAGATGAAGTCTTGTCCTTTAGAAAGACAAATGTAAAGCAACAGGACATCATTTCATCGGAGGTGCATGCATCGGCTGCTGAAAATAAAGGTTCCACCACTTCTGTGGACCCTCACCTCTACACAGGGCATAAAAAAAATGGAAAGCCACATAGTTACAGTCCTCAATTTTCAAGAAGTCAGGAAGCCTTAACAACAAAGGTTTGTGCAGCTTTGCCTTGTGACACTGTGTTCGTTGCTCCTGTGTGCAATCTTGTCGTTGAACTGGACAGGCTAACCGCAGAGGAAATCTCTGCCTTCACTTCTCATCGGCATCCATCACCTGTCCACAACAGAATGGCACAGAAATCCAAAGATGCTGGATGCTGCTCTCAAGTGACAGAACGGCCAGCGCCAGTGCATGCCGCCCGTACCTCTGTCCCTGGGCAATCCCAGAAACAGCCCTTGGTCCAGTCACGTCGATTGCAAGATACTGCTGACTTCAAAAGCGATGCAATGGACATAGAAGAACCTGCACTTCACGAGCAGCCCCGGCAAAATGATTCCCAGCTGTCTGACCAAGATGAGCATTCACCATCGCTGCTTGAATCGATGCGAAGTGGATGTCAGAAAACACTGCCAAGCACATCGCAAAAATCCTCCGATGTCACGTTTAAGAAGTGCATAAGTGTCAGATTTTCAAATATTGTACAAAAGAAAACTGCTGACTTGCCTACAGACGAACATTTGCTACCAGCTCCTACTGCGTCTGAAAAGACTTCGCAAGTGCCATGCCGTGAGCCATCACTCCTAGGTGTCGGAAATTTGGTAGAGCCTCGATTGTCCGAGGCCAGAGGCTCGGGCTCGCAGGATTCACCGGTAGGTGCTGAAAGGTGCATCATCCGGTCAGTAAGTCCCGACACTCTGCCGCCGCTGAAGAAGCGCAGGGTGCGGTTCACAGCTCTGCAAGAAGAGGCACTCGTATACGGTGTTATGAAGTACGGCCGAGGAAGCTGGAAGGAAATCAGCAACGATGGCTGGTTCGACGGGCGCCACACAACCGATCTCCATGACAAGTATAGGAATTTGGAAAAGTATGGCCATCTTCCAAACGTCAGGAGACGAGTGAAGGACATGCTGAACGCTGGAGTGAATCCCCTGAAGAAACTGCGTGCCCTGTACAAGCAGCAGCAAGCAACGTCACTGATAGCAGTGGAGCCGCTACATGGCGAGCGAAGCTCTGTGAGCCAGCGGCAGGAGCCACAAAGAGCTTTTCTGTCTGTCAGGGGTCCCGAAAGGGCCAGTGCAGCTCCATCTTCGGACGATGACTCTCTGGAGCCATTCCAGCATCAAACAGAGGCTCGAGAGGCTACCAGCTCGCCGAAGACAGCTTGCAGCAGCGCCGACAGACCATCTGCATCAGGAGCGCGTCCCTCTGCACTGGGAAGATGGAGTTCAGATACCGAGTCAGATGAATCACAAAAAAGTGTTCCGACCAAGTTCAAGCAGAAGCGGCGGAGAGTGCCCTTCACGCCGCTTGAAGAGGAGGCGCTCGTGGCTGGCGTTCTGAAGTTCGGCAAGGGTAACTGGGTGCGTATACTGAACGAAGGTGGCTTCCTTGGGAGGACAGGCACACAGTTGAGCGACAAGTATCGGAACTTGAAGCTGTATCGCCAGCTGGAGGCAGTCGAGAAGGCTGTGAAGACTAGGTGCGCTAGAGGCGAAGACCCTTTGGAAGAACTTCGCAAACTATCTGCCACTCACTGGAAGCGCTGACAGTAGGTTTTGCAGGCAGATTTATATCTTTAAAATTTGATTTTTTTTTTAAATTGAGCTTTCATTATTTGAATAAAGGTTTTGAGACCTCACTGACGTGCGACAAGCAGCAGCCCATTGGTGTTGATTGCAGTCCGGCTGTTTATTGATTTAAATTGTATGAAAGTAATATTTGTGAACAGGGTGGTTGTTTCCTTTGAGCAGCATCATGCAGGTTCACTTTAAAGAAGTTTTCTTTTGATAACAAGAAAATCTTGGCAAGTTTATGCATCCAACATTCGGTAGCCACCACCAAGTGAACGTGCTTAAAGACAGTGAATTTTATCATCTGTGATGTTTCACTAGCATAACGGCTGCGCAGCTTCCATTGTTGGTGATCTGCCAAGTCTGGCTGCATATGATTTGTTCCTTGGAAAAACTGTGCTAGCTAGTGCGAAAATTCATTGCTGGACCAGAGCACAGTGTGCTCCGAGACGACCAACGAATGCGGATTAACCTTGCAGCTTCTGGGCATGTGCATTGGTAAGTATAAAAAGCAGTGCTTCGCATTTTCAACTTTCAATTTCTTTGTGTGAGAGGTGGGTAAAACAAATTCCTGTAGTCATTTCTTATAAGTGGAAAATAATAAATATATACTTATTGCTCTTCAATGGCATTTCAAATGAGACTCTTGTTATTCTGTCACGTTGCTAAATTTCCTAACACAAAGCACAGCATAAAGTAAATTGACTCACCATCCCGGCCCTGTGAAAGTGGATGTCCAGCGAAGCTGTTGCAAAACCACCATTACTGAGGGGGTATGCAATGCTTAATTTGTGGTTCAAATGCTTCTTTTGAGTTTGTTTATTGAAACGTAAACTGTTCTGTGTGTTGTATGAATGATTTCAATGAACGTATGCACTGTTTTCTTCAGTTTTCTGAGCACTTGTAGCCTCTGCCTTATGGGGGCATGAGCCATTACATTTCTACTTGCTTATGGGGTATGAGCCATTGCTGATGGTAATAGACGCTTGTTTTGAGCATGCTCTTTATTGAAACGTATGCTGTTTTGTACATTGTATGCGCAATTCCTATCAATATATGCACTGTCCACTTCACTTTGTGAGCGATTACATTTTTGCTTGCTTAGGGGGGTATATGAGCCATTGCTGATGATGATATATGCTTGTTTTGAGCATGCTCTTTATTGAAACGTATGCTGTTCTGTACGTTGTATGCGAGATTCCTATCAATATATGCACTCTTTGCTTCACTTTGTTGAGTTCTTCTAGCCTCTGCAATATGAGGGTTATGAGCCATTGCATTTTTGCTTGCTTAGGGGGGTATAAGCCATTGCATTTTTGCTTGCTTAGGGGTGTATAAGCAAGCAGAAAGAGGTTAATTGGTATAAGGTATGCTTGGTATAAGCAAGCAAAAGAGGATAATTTCTGCTTGGGGACAGACACAAAAAATGCCTACCACCGAGATGCTAATATTTTGTAACAATGATAAATAATTTTGGTGGTTTCTGCATAAATGATACACTGCAACAGAACCACTGCACAGTAGTGGCGAATGTACTTCCAATGATAAAATACATGTAATTGCATTTGAGACATGATAGAATGACTGTGTTTATTACTAGTATCTGGCACAGACAATTGTAATTTAATCAAGGCTTGACTTGGTACAGCCCATGCAAGGATGCCATTGAAAGAAATGCACACGCAAAGCAGTGTTGCACGTGTGTGATTTTCTGTTATGGAGCATTTTGTGCACTGTTCTTAAACATGAATTAATTACAAACTCACCCACATTTCCACCATAGGAATTGAGGCTTTTTTTCTTTTGATTCCAGTCTCCAAGATGCTGCTCATATTTATTCACCCCTTTGGACTCTATTGTCTCTGCACATAAAATGCATTATGCTACTAAGCCCAAGTCTCTGAATATAAGATCTTGGCTGCGGCGACTGCATTTCGATGAGGGTGAAATGGAAACGCCCCTGTACCGTGCATTGGGTCTACGTTAAATAACTCCAGGCAGTCAATATTTATTTGGAGTCCTTCACTATGGCATGCCTCGTAATCAAATAGTGGTTTTGGCTCGTACCCCCCCCCCCTCCCCCCTGCCCTTGACGCACAAGTCCACAGTGATTGTGTCACCACTAAAATCGGTGGAACCTAAGTAACCACTGGAAGGCAGTACCCTCACACAACTTTCCCACATGCGGCACCACAGCGAGAGAGCACAGTCCGGCCCACTCAACCTTATTCTAGTACACTCTAGGTTCCTCCCTTTTTGCGCCCAAATAACCCTGCTGTTAGGTTACATACAGTTCGGTGGTAGTATCGGCGCAACTCTTGTGTCGTGCAACGACGCAGGCATTAGGCATAGGCCGAATAAAAGGCTACGTAAGAACAAAAGCTTGGTGGCGCAACCCATTACCTTGTTTCAAAGGGGACACTCATCGCTTCCATCCATTCATTACGCCATCTTGTACCGACCAGTGTACACAAGTACCAACCAGCAGCGGCACATAGCTGCGCATAAAAGCCGGATTATAAGAGATGCGAAAGCCATGCAGGGAGAACGACATGAGGGGCGCGTGAGTGTCGAGTGTCCCCACAACCTCTACATGACAAATACATTGGCAGCTCTTAAATATGAGGCTTAAATTCTTATTGTAATGCTTGTTGGGTTTATCATCCCCAACAGCAATGGGGATGATAAACCCAACAAGCATTATAAACAGAATCTGATCAGGATCCAACAATGGGGATGAATTGCAACAAATGATTAACGACTTTAACCAAGGAAGTGGAAGAGTGCTGTTGTAGATTAATATGCAGAAGACAAAGGTAATGTTCAGTAGCCTGGAAAGGGATTGAACAAGAATTCATGATCACCAGTCAGCCTCTATAGTATGCACAGGAGTACGTTTAGGTCAGGTATTCACAGGGGAGCCTGATCACGAGGAGGAAATTTACAGAATAAAAATGTGTTGGAGTGCATTTGGCAGGCATTAGAAAATCCTGACTGGGAGCTTACCACTGTCATTGAAAAAAAAAAGATACAATCATTGCATTCCACTGGTGCTAACATATGGGGCAGGAACTTGGAGGTTAACAAGGAAGCTCAAGAACAAGTTAAAGACAGTACAAAGAGTGATGGAACGAAAAATGTTAGGTGTAAGGTTAAGAGAAAGGAAGAGAGCAGTATGTATCGGAAAGCAAATAGGGATAGCCAAGATTATAGTTCACATTAAGACGAAAAAAAAAAAAAATTGAGCTAAGCAGGTCATGTAATATGCGTGGTAGATATCTGGGTAACCATTTAGAGTTTAGAGTTCCAGAATGGGGGCCAAGGGACGTGCAGTCGAGGATGGCAGAAAATTAAGTGAGAGGATGAAATTAGTCACATTGCAGCATGCTCCCTCCTATTATTTCCTTCCTCCATGTTTCCAAGTGTCCTGCTTAGTGACCATGTTGTTCGGACGGGAAAGTAGCCTGCGTCGTTAGTGACTTCGATGCTGTTTTCGTGAAGCTGTCCACTTTGATGTGTTCGTGAGGATTGGAACGAAATTTAAGATGGCTGCTGTCCACTTAGCCATCTACGGCGAGTATTGGAACACAGCCCTATTCACAGCGAGAACTTGGAGTGGCACCCTCTCACGAGTGACGTCACGGCCAGGACGCTGCTCGCTCCGGCTTGCTCGGCTGCCGCGCGGGCTCATTCCCTTTGTGTATGCTTGGGGTATGGGTGATTCGAGCCATACTTATTGAAGGATATGTCGAATTCTTTCTGCTGCCATGCCTGAACCACAGTTCCTTCTTCAAAAGCGCGTGAGTTGAGAAATTTTGTGGCTTGGATATCGCAAGCTCTACATGGGAGACACTCACTATGCACTAAACATGTCCTGCAGGACCATAATAAAGGGATGTGCAGGGACGTGCAGTCGAGGATGGCAGAAAATTAAGTGAGAGGATGAAATTAGTCACATTGCAGGATGCTCCCTCCTATTATTTCCTTCCTCCATGTTTCCAAGTGTCCTGCTTAGTGACCATGTTGTTCGGACGGGAAAGTAGCCTGCGTCGTTATTGACTTCGATGCTGTTTTCGTGAAGCTGTCCACTTTGATGTGTTTGTGAGGATTGGAACGAAATTTAAGATGGCTGCTGTCCACTTAGCCGTCTACGGCGAATATTGGAACACAGCCCTATTCACAGCGAGAACTTGGAGTGGCACCCTCTCACGAGTGACGTCACGGCCAGGACGCTGCTCGCTCCGGCTTGCTCGGCTGCCGCGCGGGCTCATTCCCTTTGTGTATGCTTGGGGTATGGGTGATTCGAGCCATACTTATTGAAGGATATGTCGAATTCTTTCTGCTGCCATGCCTGAACCACAGTTCCTTCTTCAAAAGCGTGTGAGTTGAGAAATTTTGCGGCTTGGATATCGCAAGCTCTACATGGGAGACACTCACTGTGCACTAAACATGTCCTGCAGGACCATAATAAAGTTTTCCAGTCCAGTATCATAAGCTATGTAGTGTTGAAAGGGTCTACTGGTTTTGCAATGCATATATGTGCTGTGTCTGACCATAAATTTTGCATAAAAAGAACGTCTGCAAATTCAACTCGTGAAGTTGTGTATGATGCTTGCCTAAACACTTAACATTCCCTTAGTACTTAGCTATGAGAAACATTGCATTTTACATGGAAGAAAAATCTTGGTATTTGGTGCCAATAAGTTATCCGTGTTCAAGTGACACTGCCCAGCGCAGCTGTCATCATGATTCTTATTACTCTGGTGAGTTGTTCTAGTCAAATATGGCCACTTCATTAATGTATAAACAAAAGAGTTTGGTACACATTTCATAAGAAGAAGTTTGCTGTTACTTTCACCACTCTCTGGAACAGGCCCCCATTGAACGAATTGCTCATGGCTGCTAACACAATGGCGCGTCATGTAGAGTATAGTAGCAGTCACCTGAAAGAAAAGTTTCGTGGTTAAGATCGAGAGCCAATCAATTGCAAGTGATGAAATGTTTCATGGTGGCCCTCAGCAGCCTTTTTCGACAATATGGCACACCTATCAGGCAACGGTAGCAACTGACTGTCGTTATGGCAAGGCACACATTGTTTGCGAAACCTATTAATTCTCTACAACTTCAAGAAACCATGAGGCAGTTTTTTACAGTGCTATTTGTAATGGCAGTGCTGTAATGCCTAAAGTATAGTCGTGGTGTTACAGTGCAGCTTAAGGTGCCTAGAAAAGGAAAATTCAATCACCTTCTGCCTTACCATGGCTTGATCCAGCGTTGTTTAATTATACAAACGGAGAACTATTTGCTCTGTTAGTACATAAAAGAGAACCTCGCAAACCTTCATAAGGAAGATACCACAATGCCTTACATATTTCATTTGATTTTTGACCCTCCACCGGGGAATTATGATATATTCAATATGTCCCTACTACTATATCTACTATACTACCCTATATACTACTAATGAATGATGTTTTGGCTTCTTTCTGGCTGCAGCCATGCAGTCCAAAAGGCATATTTCACTAAAAACGTTGGGCCACGCAGCCTGTGTCAGTTTGCAAAACAGATCCATCGTGTATATTCCTTAAGCAACAAACACCTGTAAATTGCTCAAGTGAGTTGAATGTGTAGCATAGAAAAGGGAATATATATTGGTACATTCCTTTTCGTATTCTGCAAACAGCTGTAAGCCTTAGTTAGCTTTGCTTCAAATTACCGCCGCTTAAAATAAACACGTGAAGAACTGCCTAATATTGAGGAGCAGTTAAAGAAGCAAGTGGTGCTGGTAGAATCTAAACTGCAGTGTTAGGTCCTCGTGTTACTGCCAAGTGTTTCTGTGAAGAAATGCAAAAATTCGATATATCATGAACTCGCTGTGAGGAAACCTGTTTTAGCGTATTAAAATCAAGGTAACTGTTGTAGAAGTCATATATAGCGAACGTTTGTGAAATACTTGTTGCACCGTGGCATGTATGGTATCCCCCCCCATAACTGGATTCTTATATGCTATATTTTTGCGCTTGTTGATCTGCGCATGAAAAACCTGCAGTGAGCTGGTCTGTGCTCCTTCGGATGGCACTGTAATGTTGCCTTTGAGAACTGTATTGTTGTCTAAGAAATAAGCTCTATGAATAAATTTTTGCGAACGAAGACTCCGCAAAATTATATTTGAGGCGACCACCATAAGTATACAAGCAGAGGGAATGAGAGTGAACTAATGAAAATGCTGCAGAAGACGCCTGGACACCGCCCGAACTGCAGGAGATGACAGGCACGAGTCTGTGCCCTGACATCACGAGAGCGGCGCTCGCAGCACCCCTGTAGTTCGTTCTCGGGGCTTATAGGGACACATATGGATCCATAGAAAATGCATGCGAAAGCTTATAGTAGGGGTGCGCCAACTTGAAATTTGTAGATGGGCTAACTTAAATTTGGAGGTGGGCCAATTTGAAATGTGGTAGTAGGCCAACTTGAAATTAAATTTGCAATTAAACTTAAATTTGCAAGTGGGCCAACATGAAATGTGGTGGTAGGCTAACTTAAATTTAGAGCTGGGCCAAATTGAAATTTGGGGCTGGCCCAACTTAAATTTTGGGGTGGGCCTAGCGAGGTAGAAAGGGCTATCGCAGAATCCGCATTTTTCATGGCGTGACGGCGCATGCACCCTGTCCTAGCAGATTAGTAGCAAAACATTTTGAAAGGGTCGTGCGCGGCCTGATCTCGAGAAAAAACACACACAAAAAAATAATAAAGCACTCGGACGCGTGCTGCTGCAAGCACTCGTGCCGTGTACCGCGGTGAAACTTCACTGGTAGCTCAAAGTCAGCGTGGTACCGAAAACGTGCGTAGTGCAAGACTACGTAAACTCAACCTTTAAATAGAAAGTGGCCAGGACTGCGTGCGGACTAGCAAATTTAACAACGACAAGAAATCCCTGCAGTACACTTGGACATTTAAAAACATCGCGTTGCTGACGAAGTCTTCTTGCAGCATAGGTCCTCGCTAGCTGGTGGTGGCAGCGTGTGCCCGACTTCACTTACTCATTTAAAGCGAGGTAACAGTAGGTCGATACAAGACTGACAAGACCCTCGCGTCAGTGATTGGCCAACTATTCAGCACTGAGACAGTCGCTGAGACCATTTTATCATACCAGGTTGACAACGACGCAACCGATGAGGCGAGTTGTCCTGCGACGGCACCAACAAAGGCAGCATGCCGACCATCGTTTGACCAGAGCCGGCGTGATCGGCCGTCAAACTGACAACGCGACAGTCGCAGCGCCTTTGCTTGTACATATAGTTAATCGCTCTCAAAAGGAGTCAAACATGCCTACGAAGTTGGAATGCACAAGCTTCAACCCTCTCAAGCAGTGCACATTGTGGGATCCCCCCCGACCGGATAGCGAGCAAATATGTTCGCCCCATGCTGGATCCCAACGCCTGGTCGTTCGCGTGTACGGTCACGCGAACGGTGGCGCGTTCGAAGGCGGCCACGCGAGACAGTCTCGCAGAAGTTGGATCGGCGCACGCGCGGCACGTCCGATCTGCTTGCGGTCTCGCCGCCAAAGAGCAAGCGCATTGTCTTTCGGCGCCCAAGTAACCCCGCCTGTCGGCGGAATTAGCAGCGCAACACTCGCGCCATCTCTCGTACTGCGCCTCAACCACTCTGACCGCCGCGGGCGCCAGGCCACGCTGCGAAGCCGGATTACAGGAGACACGCTATGCGGGAAAAATATATCAGGGGACGCGTGAAAGTCGCGCATCCCCACAACATGCATCTTAAAGGGCCCCTCACCAGGTCTAGCCATCTTCAGCTGACAAGCGCAGAGCATACAATTATACGCGCTAACGATTGTGTTTGCAAAAAATTACGTCGCTATGCGCCGCGGAAAGGTTGAAATTTAAATCTGAATTCCGTTTTTCCTTTCCCTCGCGGCGACCGCGCTCTAAGCCGGACGGTGACGTCCTCGTGTCCCTGCAATGGGCTCGTGTCCGCAGTGTGATGTCGCTCGTAGTGACACGTGACTTAGATAATGATTCAAGGGAACATCTGTTATTTGTGTGATCTGTTACTTGAATTGATAAATTTAAGTTTAGAGAAATAATGAAGCACACAAACGTAATGTCTGCATGTTTTTTGTTTTGCTTCGCACCAAAGCAAGAGAGATGTACTTTCGCTTCGTCTGCTTGTTGCCACGGTCGTGCGGTCATGTGCGCAGGTAACGAAACTATGCCATTTTCTACCGTGTTCCAGCACGTGATCATGCTCTGCGATTCGCTTATTCTGCCTCAGTATTCGTGTAGCACTGAATTATACTGCTAGTTATGTTTCCTGGTGCACAGCGCGCAAAATCGTGCGCTGCGCGAACTAAACAGCTCGCGCGCGACGCCGTCGGCGGAAGTGCGTGGCGCGCCCCCCCCCCCCAAATAAAAAGCGAGAAAAAAAATGAAGGCGGGGCTTGTGGCGTACGGTACGCGCCCGTGATCGCCAGCAGCATGGTGCGCTGTACCGTGATCATGCGGGCCTTGAGCATACAGTCGCGTCACGCAATCCTCGAGGTCCGGTATGGGAGAGCGCTGGGAAGGAACTTCGCTTGTGGAGGCTAGTCGGGGCGAGTGGAGAGAGCGCCTTGCTTGGCAGTGGAGCCCGCCTGCTGAAATCATGGGTTTGTGGCACTGAAATATTTCTATCTGGACTGTTAGTGAGCCGATTTGAAAAAAAACATGTGTGTGGCAGAACGCTCCCTAGAGGACATGTAACAACTTTCAGCGTGTCCCTAAAATTTGCTATGGGAACTAGTGAGGGGCCCTTTAAGCCAATGTTGATCCTCTTCAGCGAACGTTAGGCCAGGCGTCGTCACCCGCACAAACTCGACATCTAATCAATCTAATCTAATCAGTTAGGACGAAGGGAACTGTTTCTATAGTTAAGTTCTGGCCTTAACGACTTCAAATCAACTACTCTTCACTTCGCACGGCAAGCGGCGATACAGCGCTGTGCCAACATGTAGGCTGCCGGTCGCATTCGCTACATAGACGGGCGAGTTTATGTACGTTGTTATGCTGACGCATTTCTCAATTCCACAGATGTACTGTTTTCCTCTGCGTCAAACGAGAAACTCTCCGCCGTCTAGCTCAGTTGTACCAAGGAGGTTATATAAAAACTGAGTTGTACCAACGGCGTTAGCGATGGCATCCGCGTTTTCACGAGATAACAACGCGGCCTCCAAATGAGCTCTTATGCGAGCACAGTTTTCTCTAATGCTTTCTGGCACATACACACAAAAAAAGCGAGAGTCAGTAATAAATTTAATATTGGGGGCGAGCTTCACCACTGGAAAAGCTGGCGCTGCCGTCAGCGCGACGTGGTGTGAGAGATCACGTGGACACAGCGGCCGCGTCGGCTGCTTCGGAAGCGCCGAAGCGAGCTTAAAACGAAAGTTTAAAGTCCCGGCTGCGCTGCGGTTCTGATGAAGTGGTGAGGCTTTACCGCCCTGGGTGTCTGCTTGACAACATTTGAAAGTACTATAATAAGTAGTGGCTGCCTTTAGAGGTGTGCAGCATGGTAGGCTACTGCTCGGTGCCGCAGTGCCGGACGTACGCAACGGAGCCCGGTGTCAGCGTTATTCACACGTAGCCGCCGGACAAGGAGGTGCGTGAAGCTTGGCTCGCGAAACTTAGAACCGGCAGACAGCCATTGGCTGCAACTCGGGTGTGCAGCAAGCACTTCCGCGAGGAAGATTTCTGTGTGGGAGCTGCGATGTTCGTTAAGTAGCAGAAAGCGCGCATTGAGACGCTCGCCCGCGCGTGCTGCCCGGCTAATGTCATGAAGCTTTGGCCCATGAACTTGTTGATGCTAGATACTGGCAAGTTCACTGTAATGGAAAGGGAACGGTAAGAAGCACACTGAAGAAAGGCAAGGCATTTGCTCATATGTTTGTGTTAGCACCAAACAATGAATGTACTTGATTAGGGGAAAAAAAAAAGAAACAGCAGGAAATTCCTCGCTGAGAAGACCGATAAACATAGAGTGCGATGCAACTTGAGAAATAATGATTTTGAAGCGTCCAAACATTCAGAAAAAGTAAAGATTGAATTGTCGCGACGGCATATCAAAAGTTGCCGTAGGCGTCGAAGTCCTGAGCTATAAAGATATTTTTAGCAGCTTCGACAGCGTCCACACAGCAATGGTTGCTTGGGTACTACCAAATGCTCATATGCTGCAGCCTAAAACTCACGGCACAGTGCTAAAACGCGCTCGCATCGAAAGCGAAACATTGTGCGCGAACATGCATGCAGACGCGCAGTCGGTTGCTGCGAACCCGTGCGATCGCTGCATTGAGGCTTCATCCTGTTAGGCTCCACTTGGTAGACAGCCCACTATAAGAGCATATTTTACAGTTCGCTCTCAGTGATGGCTAGGAGGACTCCATCGCGGCGACCGCGCGCAGTGGGCGTTCAATGCACGTATTCGGTAAAGATATAGCGTCTGCAAACCATTCTATGCTTTCTGTTTGCTCAAGATTATTTTGGCAGTAAAAAAAAAGAAAAGATTGGCTGCGGCTAAGCTCAGCCCACCCTGGTTATGTAGAGCGAGAGCTTGGTTTAGCCTGGTTAGGTCTTGGTTTCACTTGGTTGACCTTTGATTTAATAATTATTATACTTATAGGTTTACAATCATCGTTAAAATAGGTATCACAGCTGTGCCTAGCTTGGTGGATAGACATGACTGTAATTGGGTTTGGGTAGACATGCATCGTTCGACGGTGCGACACCTGTTGTGCCACAAAGAAAGCGCTAGGGCTACACATGCAATGAGATGCCGCGAACATGCGCAGCGTCGAAGCACAAACTGACAGAGTGCGAACGCCGTCGCTACATTGATCTCGACGGTGCAACGCCGGCGTCATTCTGGACCCTCACCAGTGTAGCAGCTCGTAGGGCAATATACGCTGGGTGGTCTGACGACGCTTGGCGACGACGGCTCAAAGCCTCCCGCGCAACGCTCAAGACGGCCCGGCCTCGCTCTCATCCGTGAACTGATTAGGCGAGTGCGGCCGCGCGCCGAGTCACGTGGTCAGGCTGCCACCCAGCTGCGGAGAGCGCATGCGTCAAGCCGGCGGAGGCGGCAGCGGCAGAGTGTGAGAAACTCTATGGGCATAAAGTCCCTCAACATTATAGAGGGACCTTATATGGGCAGAGCTCGGGGCGGCATGTCACGTGATGCGTTGCCAAGGCTACGGAGCAGCTGCGGTCAAATGAAGGTCAAACCGTTGGCGACGGCGACACTCGGCTCGACGCGGTTAGTAAAGCATTCGCTTTAAAACTTCCCTCGTTTCGAGAGCACTTAGAGAAATGACCAGGAAGGCTGCCGCGTGGTGTTTTTATTAAGCACCGACAGCCAAACGTATGAGAAGCGTGCCGCGTTATCCCTCATAGTACGCAAACGAGACGCTTCCGACAGATGGCGACTCCGTAAGTCCTCGCCGCCAATACTGTTTGGATCGCAGTTGCCGTTGTTTAAGTGGCTCGGCCGCTCATAATTGACTCCTCTCAGGGTGTAACAACACGGCTTATATGCGCATATATCTATGTTTTGCTACGTTTTGACAGAGAGCTTTAGAATAGGGGCCTCAAACGTTGCGCGAGACGCAAACTGCGTTTGGGTTTTGCATCGGGTACGCCATTTCACTGATTTTGCGGGAGCCCCAAAAGTTACCCCAAAAGATATGCGTAAACAAACGTGGCGGCACCCATCGAAGCTACGGCTCTAAACTATAGCATCGAACTGGGTTCGATTCGTGGTGACGCGTGAAGTTCGCAAGCTAGGTGAAGTGACTGCGGTTATCGCTTTCTCTCAACTAGCGTGCGTTATAAAGATTCATTCATTAGACGCCGCTGATTCCGAATTCGATTGTGGATTTTATGGCTCATAGGCCTAACATGGATTAACTTGGCTGGTGAAGGCACGTAAAGACTCAAAACTAAGCCAAGGAGGCATTGACTAAGCGCAACTAATTTGCTGCTTACAGAATAACCTCTAAATTGTAATTAAACGCGAATACAGGAAAGTCAAAATTACTATTGTCATAAAATGGTACATTTCTAATTTTTATTTAAATAATCTTCAGTTAAATGGTATAAATTAAATTCGTTAAATTAAATAATAAATTGTTTAATTAATAGATGAACTGTTTTATTTAAGTATGTAACCCACCGGCTGTAACGCCGTTTGGCAAAGCTGGGCACTCATTGAATAAAAAAAAGGAATAACGAATTTCTAATAGCTTTTCTTTGACGCCGTAGCGGCGCTGTCAGCGCAAGACGTTATCCGCAAAGGCAAAGCCCTACTCCAAAACTCTTCAGTCCTGCATTCTAAAAACAATTGCACCCTATAGAATGTATATTTGTTCATCGTCATCTGTCTTGCCCGCATTTCCTTTCTTTAACGCTGCGAACCCGGTACTTCCAAGTCACGAACGGCACGCATTATCAGCATGACAGAGCATTCTCGACAGGAAAGTAACGAGCGCAGTGTTTTTAAGAAAGGAAATGCGGGCAAGACAGATGACTATTTTGTTGTGTGGCAAATATACACCCCAAAGGGTGTAAAGGTTATTAGAGTGCACTCTACACTCTTAGAAAAATTTACACCCTTTGGGGCGTATCCTGTCCCACAACGATAATCGTCATCTGTCCTGCCCGCGTTTCCTTTCTTTAACGCAGCGAGCCCGGTACTTCCCAGTCACGAACGGCATGCGCGTTATCAGTATGACGCAGCATTCTCGACAGGAAAGTAGCGAGCGCCGAAAGTACCGGGCTCGCCGCGTTAAAGAAAGGAAATGTGGACAAGACAGATGACGATTATTGTTGTGTGGCAGCAACTGTTCTTAGAGCTTCCGTGAACTTTCCTTCAATCCATTGCGAACAAGGCTTCCTTAGGGAAGCCGAAATGTCTTTTAGATTTATTCCTTTTTGTACTTCTTTCTTTCACAACATCTGCAGGCTTGCTGTGACGCCTGTCACCGGCAAAAGATGCCGAGAGCAAGTGGGGCTATACTAATCCAGGTACAACCAAATTAGGAAGGCCTACTAAGCATCAACAAGACAACTCCCTGACCAGAACAGGAATTGGCCTCTCTGGTGCAGTATTCGGCCACCCCCTCCCACATGGCTCACTCACTTACCCAATGGCCCTTAGTCTCTAGCAGCTGCGGAGCACTTGACCAGGGTGGCGGTCAGACCTGTAACGCAGCAGAGGGTGCTCTCTGGGTCCGGACAGGCCGCCGATGGAGACTGACCCTTGCAACGTTCAACACCCGAACCCTCACGAGTGAAGCTAGCTTAGCAGGACTCATTGAGGAATTATCAGACATTGTTTGGTATATCATCGGCCTAAGTGAGATTAGAAGAAATGGTGAGGCTTATATATTGCTGAATAACGGACATGTCCTCTGCTATAGAAGTCTCCTAGATAAGAAGCAATATGGCGTAGGATTCCTAATCCAAAAGGGCATAGCGGGCAGCATTGACGAATTCTACAGCATTAATGAGAGGGTAGCTGTATCGTAATCGAGCTTAATAAGACGTGTATATTAAAGGTAGTAGAAGCGTACGCTCCAACATCCAGTCATGATGATGAGGAAGTAGACCAGTGTTATGAAGATGTTGAATTAGCGATGAGAAAAGTGCAAACTCAGTATACTATAGTAATGGACGCCTTCAATGCAAAAGTGGTGGAAAAGCAGGCTGGGGAACAAGCAATTGGCAACTACGGCGTCGATTGTAGGAACGCTAGAGGGGAGATGCTGGTAGGATTCGCAGAAAAGAATAAGCTTCGAATAAAGAACACCGTAGCAACAGAAAGTGGACCTGGAAAAGCCCTAATGGTGAAACAAGAAATGACATTGACTTCATACTTTCTGCTGATCCCAGCATAGTGCAGGATGGAGAAGTGATAAGTAGGGTGAAGTGCAGTGATCATAGGTTATTGAAGGCTAGGATTCACCTCAATTTGAAGAAAGAGCAAAATTGGTCAAGAAGAAACAGGTCCACCTTGAGACAGTAAGGGTAAAAGCAGACAAGTTCAGGCTGATACTTGCAAACAAATATGCAGCCTTAGAACAGAGAGATGATGGTGACATAGAGCTAATGAACGAAACCGTAAGAAGGTTGGTTTCATAGGCAGCAATTGAAGTGGGAGGCAAGGCACCAAGGCAACCAGTAGGCAAGCTCTCGCAAGTAACAAAGGACCTAATAAAGAAACGACAAAAAATGAAAGTGTCTAACTAAAGAGATAAGATAGAATTCGCAGAACTGACAAAACAGATCAACAAGGTGAAAATAAGTGATATGCGAAACTATAACGTGAGAAAGATTGAAGATGCCGTAAAAAATGGACGCAGCCTGAAATCAGTGAGACAAGAACTTGGTATAGGACAAAGCAAGATGTATGCACTAAAAGATAGGCAAAGTAATATCGTCCGCAATCTCGAAGGTATAGTAAAAGCAGCAGAAGAATTCCATACTGACCTGTACACTACCCAGAGGAGTCAGGATACCTCAGTTAGAAACAGTAATGAACAGGATACAGAAAGTCCTCCTATAACTAACGATGAGGTCAGAAGGGCCTTGCAAAACATGAAACGAGGAAGAGGGGCAGGAGAAGATGGAATAACAGTCGATTTAATCAAAGATGGAGGAGACATAATGCTTGGAAAACTGGCGGCTCTTCATAAGGAGTGTCTATCGACTGCAAGGGTCCCGGAAAACTGGAATAATGCAAACATTATACCAATCCGCAAAAAGGGAGACGTTAAAGAATTGAAAAATTATAGGCTCATTAGTTTACTCCCAGTATTATGTAAAATATTTACCAAAATAATCTCCAATAGAATAAGGGCAACACTAGACTTTAGTCAACCAAGGGAACAGGCTGGCTTCAGGTAGGGATACTCTGCAATGGATCGCATCCATGTCATTAATCAGACAACCGAAAATCCGCAGATTATAATAAGCCTCTCTATATGGCTTTCATAGATTACGAAAATGCATTTGATTCAGTAGAGATACCAACAGTCATAGCGGCATTACGTAATCAAGGAGTACCGAACGCTTACGTAAATACCTTGGAAAATATCTACAGAGGTTCTACAGCTACCTTAATTCTACACGAGAAAAGCAGGAAGATATCTATAAAAAGGAGTCAGACAGGGAGACAATCTCTCCACTGCTATTCACTGCGTGCTTAGAAGAAGTATTCAAGCTATTAAACTGGGAATGCTTAGGAGTAAAGATCGACTGCGAATATCTCAACCTTCGGTTTGCCGATGACTTTGTTCTATTCAGCAACAATGCAGACAAGTATAACAAATTATTGAGGACCTTAACAGAGAGAGTGTAAGAGTGGGGCTAAATATTAATATGCAGAAGACAATGATGTATGACCAGGCAAGGAAACAAAAATTCGGGATCGCCAGTCAGCCTCTAGAGTCTGAAGGAGTACGTTTACCTAGGTCAACTAATCACTGGGAACCCTGACTATGAGAAAGAAGTTCACGGAATAAAAATGGGTTGGATCGCATACAGCAGACATCGTGAGCTCCTGACTGGAAGCTTACCGTTATGATTTAAATGGAAGGTATACAATCAGTGCATTTTAGCGGTGTTGACATATGGAGCAGAGACTTGGAGACTGACAAGGAATCTTCAGAAGAAGTTGAGGACTGCGCAAAAAGCGATGGAACGTAGAATGCTAAGCATAACCTTAAGTGACAGAGAGAGAGCGGGTTGGATCAGAAAGCAAACAAGTATAGACGACATTCTAATTTACATGAAGAGAAAAAAATGGTGCTGGGCAGGTCATGTAATGCGTAGAGTAGATAACCGCTGGACCATTAGGGGGACAGAATGGGTACCAAGAGAAGGGAAGCGCAGTTGAGGACGAGAGAGGACTAGGCGGTGCGACGAAATTAGGAAATTTGCAGGGGCTGGTTTGAGTCGGTTGGCGCGGGGGAAGGGGTAATGGAAATCGCAGTGAGAGGCCTTCGTCCGGTAGTGGTCATAAAATAGGATGATGATGATGATTTTATGTTGGGGCAAGCGCATGTCGTACGACATACATAGGGAGGCGTAGTCGTTACGATGGGGGCATTTGTACAGGTTCATGCATGGAAACACCGTGCTGCTATCGATTAGTGCTGGATTCTGCGATAACACTGCGCAGCACGCTTCTGCCAGATTGCCTTGCCAACACCTTTCTTGACCTCATGTGACTCGGGTACAAGATTACTTATGCCGAGTAATCTCGCATTTGGAAGACAAATGATCACACGCTGTGGTGGATGGACACTTTATTTAGGCTAAATATGTCGCTTGACAGGCAACGATAAAGTAAAACATTTTAAAAGTGCATTGGTGAACTCCAATGCAGTTACAAGATCTTCAATACGCGTCGTCAGTCGAAGGTGCCGACGGATAGAACACTAACATCTGCTAGTAGAATTTGTCATTTGAGAAGTCTCAGAAGTATCGCTACCAAACCAAACTTCAGCGATACTCGTCGGAACTGTGTGACGATCCATCGGAATCCTGTTGGGTTTCAGGAGACGGGTTTTCGGTATGTGCAGCCTGGCCGACGCCTCCCGAGGCGCAGGCCGTCGGCGGCGCTCGAAAGGCGGCGCCGGTAGGTCGGCGATTGTGCGAGTCATCTCTGGCGGTGGGATGCTGTAGCAAAGAACAACGGGCTTTTTCCGCTTCTTCCTGGCTCGTGCACTGGCCGCGTGCCGAAGTGGAAGGCGTGCCACTTGCTGCAGCGGTGTGCAAACTCGTAGAAGGCGCGGTCGGCTGGTCACTGGTGGGACCAGCGGCCCGCGAACTGTCAGGGCTAGTTGGAAAAGGCGTAAAAAGCGGCGCTTTGCTCTCCGGGTAGCGGGCGACTGGTTTGCAAAGTGAGGAGAGCTCGCCGATGCCTTGCCCGAAAGAAACTGGCGACGGAACTGGAGCATGCGGTCCCGCAGATACCGCGGAAGAAGCAGATCCTCTAGCAGCTGCTGGGTCCTCTTCGAGCCACTCGCTGGGCGTTGGCAATCCCGATGACTGGCTCTGGTCCGTGTGAAGTGGTGGCCTGAACCTACTAGAGTCCCATGGCATAGCCGTGCTCTGCAACGAAAGGGAGCTGGAGCAAGACGTGTCACACGACGTAGTGTCCGATGACGAGGAGGTAAGGTTGCCCATAGATTCATTCGAGGTGGACATCTCTGAAGGGGTCCGATCCATTCCGACACTTGATGTGGTGCTGCTTTCACGAGAAAGTGGCATGGATGCCGAACGCCTGGGTTGTTTAGCGGCCGGGGGAAGGGATGGCGATGCATTGCGCGCGGTGTCGTCGTCCGGTGACAGTACGCGCACAGAGCCTCTCGCCGACGACGAAGCCGGCGGCGGCATTGCTGTTTTGCACTCGGGTTCGGTGTAATGAAAAGCTGCTTGTGAACTTGAAAGCTATTCGCTCTGCAGAGTACCTGCTGTGGGCGTGAATTGCGAAGACTGGCGAGTGGCTGTCACTCCGAATCCTGTCGTAGTCGCTCCGACAGGAGGTTGGACTTCGGTCTCGCGAGATGTCTGAGCAGATGTTGCGTCTTCATCCATGGGGACGTCTTGCTCTTCAGCGCTGCTTCCATTATCCTCGGTCGATACCGAGGCGTCAACCTTGGCGTCTGGCGGCAGTGATCTCTCCATTTACGATAACTTTTGCGTCGGACGTCAAGGACAGAGGAAGTATGGCAGTGCTCGATGTCTCGCGCTCGTTGCTCGAGTGGGTATCAGCGAAACCGAACGCCTCTCGTCACGATGTTTTAAAGGCTGTCAGAGCGGGGAATCGGCAACTGCCTAGTTAGTACCTGACACAGCTAGGTTTGAAGCGCGTGTAGATAACCTGTACGCACCATACACGCAGAAAAAAAAAGAGAGAAAAGAAAAGCAAGCGAGATACGGATTACACGCGTAAAAATGCGACGCATAAAAAATGCTATATAATAGAGTCTCGTCATTGCACGTGTTGTGTGCGTTCGAAAGTGTGGTGATGGTCAGCTGAACTTGCGTGCCACCTGAACAAAATTTTTGCTTCTGTCATGCAGAAATGAATAAATGCGCCTCAGGAAAAAAATTGAAAGCCGTTTAACCAAGAACGCTACCGTTTAATGTCATGCGGGCATTGTATACCTGACAACGTTTTGCGTCGTCCTGATATTTAGTTACAGCGTATTTGATAGCAATGCCACTGCAAGGGCGACCGTCGCTAACTGAGATGTAAGCCACCGGCGAGTGCATTGCAAGAACCGGCGGTGACTTGCGTCTGCAACGTGTATGTACAGTACATACGTACGGGTATATTGAGTGGCTGCACGTTGCCGTTTGTGACGAATCAATAAATATCGATATTTGGCGATGATGTTGTGGTGTGGGTGCTTGATGTGTGCGTGCTGTAGTGATTGGTGCGATTAGTAAATAGTAATTTCTTAAGCTATTTAATGATCTTATATAGCGAGCAGACATTACCGCTTCTTGGCGTGTTTGGGATCCTCGTGAAACCATTACTGTAACTTAAAGAAAATTGTCTAAATTTTGATGAATCCAATATCGTATAGTTGTGCACGTGTACGCAAACAGGGCGTTCAGTGCATATTCTCAGTGGCGTGGAAAGTAACAAGACAGCGACCAAAGGGACCTGGATGCTCAGATCTGTGACCTCACCGAAATATGCCAATATGCCGCGGAACTAAATGTGGTGCCTGAAAGGGAGCTGCGTTGGCTACATTGCTCATCACTTTCATCCTGGTGCGCTTCGCGATGAAGTCTTGCGCCGCAACAGTATGACGCCACTGCTCGGAGCAGCCAGGACTTCTGCTCTGCACTTTGGGTGCATGCGGCCGCACTGAGGCCTCACTCCCACCCGAAATCGCCCGACGCTGTGTAAAAACAAAAACAAAAACAAACAAACCCCGCTAAAGTGTAATTTCTAAGGTTTTCCACAAAGCAGCCCTTGTATCGTCGAGGCGACGGCCTCCTTTTTGAGTGTCGACCGCTTACGACGTGATGGGGATGATCAGGGGGGTGGGGGGGTACACTTATTACTATCTTGATACCGCGCTCCTTCCGCGTATTGAGTCCCACATAAAAGTTTACTTTAACTAACTTCATCTGAAGAACATATATGGGTATCTAAGTGAACTGAAATACCAATAAATTAATACCGGTAAGCGCAGTTTCAAGACGGGACAAGAGAAATACACCGACGCACAGGATAAGCGCTAACCCGCAACTAAATTTTATTGGGAATATTTCGCCTACCTAAATACACAGCAGACCGGAATCGCGCCAGCGCTGTGTCCACCAAGCCAACCAATGTGCCGTATCAAAGAGCGTACAGCTCACAGCATCATTCCTAAAAACTGCTTTTCTTTGCTACGCAAAACAACCGACGTGTCACTAATACGGGCGCTCTCTTTCTTTCTAATATGAAATGCCTCCATGATTTCTCTGGCTAAAGCATTACCACTCCTGCCTATACAATTCGAATGCCGGAAAGAATTGGCTTACATAGACAGGACCTACAATGCATAGGCAAATGTAATTAAGCCTTGTTAAATACAGATCGCTCATGTTCCCGCGCCCGACCGCCGACGCATTGGCCGATTTGTCCGATATAAACCTTTCCGCACGTAAGCGGAATCTGGTACACAACGCCAACGGCGCATGCTACGTATGGCGTGGTATGCTTCTTTCCACTGCAGGCGGGTTTCCTCGGAGGTCCCGGAATGCGTGGGCGTAATCTAAGCTTCGTCCGTATGGCTTCAACCAGCTTGGTGACTTTGCGAATTGATCATTTTCAACGAAATGTTGCGTTATAAAAGCAACGATTCGCGATGTTTACGCATGTGCGCAGCGACTAATCGCCTTGCCGTGTTTAGAAAACTTTGAATTCCTGTAAATTTATAAAGATAACGCGTACACTCATTTATTCACGAGCATCCATCTTGACCCTTCCTTATTATCTTTTTCCTCTTCCTGTTTTTCTTGCCTCTTCAGTCCTGTTCTTCGTCGGAAGATCACAATAAATAACGTCACAAGAAGTTTCAAGCCCTGAGCCCTAAATCAATGTACTAATCATTATTCCCAGGGTAGCTGAACGAGGCTGTGCCAGAGTTTCCGCTGGTAAAATTTTTGTAGGAGCCTCTGTCTTGCTTTATCTTGCTTTATTTTCAATTCTCCTGGGCACAATTTCTTTCTTTCTTTCTTTCTTTCTCCCAGCAGCCACAATTGAGTGAGCTGCTTTAGAACTACATAGAAGGCCTGGTTACAGAAACGTGTGCTCGAAGAATTGTGGGGTAGGCGCGGCGACTATAGACTGAGTCAAACATTGAGATATGGAGAAAGGATTCATCCGCGTTTTGCCCGCTTTGTAATGTTTAGTGGAGCCACATTTGACAAATGTTGGAACTGACGTGAAATAGCTTTATATATTTTGCACAGATGGCGTCACCAGCAAGAGACGCCTGTGAGATTTATTATTTATTGGAAATGTTTTGTCTTGAGCACTCATTAGTAAAACACGCGAGTGCTAGTAATTACAAGACATTGTATGATTCTACTAATGTGCAGAACTTGTTGTGAATCAGCGTGTACATAAAAAAGAATGTCGATTTGCACGGAGCTGGCCAGCAGAAAAATGAGCTAAATTCACTGCTTCCGTGTAGATTCCTTAATCAACATAAGACAATTTTCTCTTCATAGAATCGCAGAAAAGGGCTTGCTTCTTGATTAATTTCAAAGTTTCAGCTTGAATAGTTTTCCCTCTTCTTCGGTAATGCATGACCAAGTATAGCCATAAATTGCCAATTTGAAGTAATAGTAACTCTTGGAACTGTTTATCAGAACACAGAACAAGTTCGTATAGGTGATAAGCGCACGGTAACCTAGAAAACCGCTAAAGTCAGACACAACTCAATTCTGCAGTGAAGCCACACCCATGCCCTCATAACTGCCAGCCACTGTTCCTCTGCGAGGCTGCAAATAGTTCGTACTTCGAACTTTCCCTGTTGCCTAAATAAGGCGGTAACCACAAAAATAAAGTTATAGGCGCATAATTTTGCACGTTTTCACTCGTCTGTTATAGTGGGACGGCGAAAGCCTAATGCTTTATTGAACTGAAATAAAACGCTTGCTTTGCTGCAACTATTTATTGTCAAGTTGTACTTTAGTTGGCAGTGAAGTTTCATGACTATAACGGGGTGAGCAGTGAAATGAACTGTACCGCGGACTTTTGAAGAGTGAGATGCTCAGACTCGATACACTTTGTCCATGTCTGTTGCACACATCATCGCTTCCGCCGTTGAAAGGCTGTCCAAGAACAGCAGGTGCTCCGGAGGTATCAAGTACGACGTCATTTTGAAATTATCGCATGACGACGATTTTGTTTGCTTCTGTGAAATTGGCTATAGCGGGGTAGTAACAACCCCGCGCGGTCTATGTGCCTTAGTCGCCAACTGCGTTTTTTTTTTAAAGTTGTTTCCAACTATAAATATTGTTGTTCTGTGTTGAAAAGGAAAAAAAAAAAGATCATTAATAAACTTTTGTTGTTCTGCCCATTTTTATCAGGGCCTAAATAAATTTCTAATTGCTTTACACGCAATATCTCTTCATAGAAAACTTGTATAAAATTTCATATAAAGGTATAGCAAACTTCATTTTGTTGCATAGTTTTACCGGAAATGCAGTACAGCGGAGGCTATAATGCAGAAAAAAGCGCCGTTTTTTGCTCACACTGTTTTGATTGCCGTCAGGTAACGCTTCAGGATAGGCGATAATACTAAGTGTCATTGGAAATCGAAGAAAGCAAGCTTTCTAACTCAATATAATTAACATCCGTCCAATGAGCGCAGAAAGCACAGTGCGCCCTCAAACACTGACTAAAATGCGGAGCGCGTGCCGCTGGAGTGGGACCGCCACCTTCTCCTCCAACTCCTTGTGCAGCATGGCACTAATATGGGCGTGCGGCGGAACAGGTAGTTTTTCGTCACTGGTGGCACCATCGCTCGATAGTCACTGGGACTCATGCTGAACGGCGAAAATGAACTCGACGCGCTCCCGTCTCACGCACTTTCACCCCTTTCACCCGACACCCGGCGTTTCCCAAGGCTGTGTATAGTCTCAGGGGCACTGGCGGGAGTTCAGGGCTGTCCCATTCGGGATGCGGTGTTGGAGCCGCAATAAGAAGCTTGCTCAGACGTTTTGGACTCTTGATGTGCATTGGACAGCGGTCGCAGAGAGCATAGCTACTTATACGTGATCGGCAATAGGCTCGTGCAGCGCCACTGCCGGATAAATGACCGATCACAAAGAGTTCCGCAGGTTTACGTGCCATATATAACCACGATGGGATTACGAGGCACGCCGTAGTGGGGAACTCCGAAATAATTTTGACCATGCATTTGGGGTTCTTTCACGTGCACCCTATGCTCGACACATAAGCGTTCTTGCGATGAGACGTGAAGTGAGCGTGCTGCGGTGGCTGGTCGAGTAATCATGCAGTCAACCGTGTATCTGTGGTTGTGCGTCATGCACCGAACCGCGGCGATGCAGCAGAAGTGACGTAAATGATTGTCATGCCTAGGTAGTTTGACAGCTTCGCGTTGTTCCTTGGTAATATAATAATGATGCTGACAACCCCAGATTTTCCTGAATATGTAGCCTGTAAAGTATAGTTCGCAAGACCATGTGTTACAGTCGTAAGCATATACCTGCAAGCATCGAGACGTATCATGATTGACAATTTGGTAAATATTTTTAGCATCAGATTATCATATATGGGTACATAAACGCACAAAACGTAACATGGGGATGTAATCACTGTGATGCCCGTGGCAATGTCGTTGAACGCGCCGCGGAAAGATGCAATCTTTCAGTATTGAATGATGAACCTGTCACATTTATGCGGGCATAACGCTACACCAGTTGCATAGACGTTACACTTGACACAACAGTTGCATAGCGTGTTACCGACGCTGGGTGGACAACAGATGCAGAAACACGTGGAAGTGATCACTTCGCAACTCTCATATCACATCCGCGTTTAAAAAGTACTGCGAGACGAAGATACGTGGATATAACAAACTGGCAGCTCTTTTTTCCACAATTGACCAGTCGCGTGAATTGTGAAGCTGACGTAGAAAAACTCACATCAGTGATACAAGAAACAACGAATATGTGTACAAGACAAGTGCCCATTCCTGACGAGTACACATCAGTTGATGGAGAATATTGCTACGGGGTCGTATTCCCACTGACGAAGAGCCGCGCAGGAAGAAGACGAAGACGACGATTGGAAGCTAGCGCGGGCTGTTGCCTCTTGGTCATCTGCGGCGTATTGCCTTGTAAATATACTTGTAAATAGCTTTTCGTTGGTGTCGTCCTACGTAACATATTTGGTGGAGGTGGACGTTCCCTGTACCTCGTCACGGAGCTTCGCAGTGGACGGTCCGTCGAGCCTACCTTCATGGCTCCCGGCGACGCCAACCCGACTCCACCGGCTCCGACACCTGCTGCCACTTCGACGACCTACATCACCCTCTCCGCTCCCCGTGATCCTGGCGTATTCTCGGCAAAAGATGGGGAAGACGTCGAGGACTGGATCAGCCTTTACGAACACGTCAGCCGCAATAACCGGTGGGACCCAACTATCATGCTCGCCAACGTCGTCTTTTACCTCGGTGGCACACCTCGAGTTTGGTATCGGACGCACGAAGATGAGCTGACCAGTTGGGATTCGCTTAAGCAAAAGCTTCGAGACTTGTTCGGCAACCCCTACGGTCACCAACTTGCCACGCAGAAGGCGCTTTCCGGTCGTGTGCAGACGTCAACGGAGCCCTACGTCACGTACATTCAGGACGTCTTGGCTCTATGCCGCAAAGTTGACGCCCACATGACTGAGTCCGACAAGGTCTCCCACATCCTCAAAGGCATTGCCGATGACGCCTTCAACTTGCTCGTGTTTAACAACGTCGCGACGGTGGATGCAGTTATAAAAGAGTGCCGCCGCCTGGAATTCGCTAAAAGCCGACGTATCGACCAACAGTTTGCCCGTCTGCCCAACACCCCAGCGACATCTTCCTGTGCCGACGCTCCTCGTCCCAACAACACTGGCGATGCTACCAGGATTGTCCGGCGTGAGATCGAGGCCGCCTATCCGGCTGCGTTCGACTCCAGCCCCTCCAATGCACCTGCAGTCACTGTTTCCCTGATCCAGGCAGTTGTCCGCCAGGAGTTCGCCAACATGGGTATTCACACCATCTGCTCGGCCCATCGCCCTGATCCCCACCCGGCATCTTCGATTCCACCCCGTCCCGCACCTTCTTACCCTCCACGTTTCCGCAACCCCTCTGAATGGCGCACTGCAGACGACAAGCCAATTTGTTTTCACTGCCATCGAATTGGGCACATTTCTCGGCACTGCCGCAGTCGCTGGAGTTCCCTGAACCAGTCTACATATACTGCCTACTCTCGCCCCCCAGGTGGCCTAATATTTGAGGGCTGTAAGAAGAAGAGCAGAAAGAGCTTATCGCCGGAGTGGAAATGTAGAAGCATATAGAAATTCGCAGCAAATCCATTCAGTCATGCAGAGACAATTGTAAAAATTAGGGGAAAAAGATGGCGTGAATATTGCAATACGTTGTCTCCCCTAACACCAATTCCACGAGTATGGATGATTATTCGTGCCTTAAGCGGCCCTGTTGTTCAATCACAACCATTCCGTGCTCTCGCAATAGCCAAGGATACTTCAGAATTAGTGATTGCTGAGGAATTCTGCAAAGTTATAACTGGAACAAGCGTATCTAATACTAGTGCTGAGTTTCAATGCTCGGTTTAAATGGCAAAACAAAAGTTTTTGCGTGTTTTCAGTCGAAGCATGTACAATTAGACTACGAATTCTCTATTATGGAGCTAAAATGTGCGCTTGTGTCTTGTACAAAGACAAAGACTGCTGCAGGTCCAGATTTCATTACATATGGTATGTTGCAAAACATGGGACCTAAAGGTCGATTGGCACTTTTGGACTTACTCAATGACTTGTGGAAAAAGAAGCGTGTCCCTGACTCTTGGAAAGCGGCCCGTGTGATATCTATATAGAAGCCTGGTAAAACACCTCTTTCTCTTGAATATTTTCGTCCTGTGAGTCCGACGAGCTGTTTATGCAAGGTCATGGAGAAAGGGATTGACACTAGGCTGCAACAGTGGTGTGAGCAAACAGAAGCACCTCCCACTTACAAGCAGGATTTCGAAGGCGGCGATTCACCATGGATGCAATTTTGGATATCGTTACGTATGTTGAACATGAACGAGCTAGGAGAAATGTCACAATAGTGGTTTTTTAGACATTAAACGAGCCTTAGACACAGTCAGCCATGCTCATATACTATGTAGCCTGCTAGAACTGGGAGTATATGGAAGGACGCTACGGTGGATATCCAACTTCTTGAATGGCAGGTCAATATTTATTCAAACAAGTGAAGGAAAAAGTTCGTCTCATAATATTATTCGAGGAGTCCCACAAGGCAGTGTCTTAAGTCCGTTTCTCTTTATTTGTGTGATGGCGGATTTACCGCGGAGATTTCCGCTTGCACTACACTACTCTAATATGCGGATGATGTTTGTATTTGGGCCTCTGATTCAAGTACCAGCCTTGTTCAATCAACTTTGCAGGAAGGCCTAAACATTG
This sequence comes from Dermacentor albipictus, assembly GCF_038994185.2. Classification (NCBI taxonomy): domain Eukaryota; kingdom Metazoa; phylum Arthropoda; class Arachnida; order Ixodida; family Ixodidae; genus Dermacentor; species Dermacentor albipictus. The sequence continues at coordinate 193,617,380 of NC_091822.1, forward strand.
TGGACAAATTCTTAAATGAAAGAGGAATGGAATTGCCTTACTGTAACACGGCTGTGTTGCCTTTCACCAGAGGACATCTAAGGGATCGTCAGCTGTGCCTTGACGGACAACCTTTAGACATAGTGAAACAACACAAATTTCTGGGGGTTATGCTAGGCAGGCAACTTTCTTAGAATCTTCACATTAAAACCCTCGCAGAACAAACAAACTCGTTAATAAATATTCTTCTCCGCATAGCAGGCACGACATGGCGAGGGTCGGTTTCATCCTTACTAAACGTAGTACATAATGCACCTATAAAGCAAAATATAGCATATTCTTCACCTGTTCTGCGTGGAATCTCCCGTCCGTCTGAAGAGAGACCCCAACGATTAATAGCTGGGAGCCTTAGAATATGCCTAGGCGTTGCTCGAGCAACCTCAAGTTCTTTAGTAATTGAAGCGGCACGTCATCCTCCATTTCATGTTATGAGGACGGTTGAAACATGTAAACACTATTTTCGCGTTTCAGTACAGCACAAAAGGCACCAACTAGCATGTGCACAAAGTGAGAGAGACAGGGCGCACATCAATTAGGTTATTCAGGTGGCCAAAGAACTACTACCACATCATGAATTTTGGTTCTCAGATATCTCTTACCCTCCATGGTGACACGTAGCTGAAAAAATTGAACTTTCGGTTGAGGGAATTATTCCCAAACGAGATATGTTTATGCTAGCAGCACAACATCTGGCGTCATACCAAATATATGTTCGATACACTGGCTATATTCAAGCGTATACAGATGGTTCCTGCAAAACAAATTCTTCTACAGCTGCCTTTGTCATTTCAGAATGGAACCAAATACAAACATTTAAACTATCTCACCCGACGTCATCAACAACAGCAGAGCTTTTTGCAATATTGTCTTTGCTACGCTACATAAATTCAATGCAGAAAGGGGAACAATGGGTCATCCTTTGTGACTCGCAGGCAGCTTTGTCTTCACTTCACAGTGACATCGGCAATTCACAAAACATGGCGTTGGTTAACGAAATACTTATGGAACTTACAAAATCAAGTGGACAAAATCGCACAGTAACGTTCCAATAGATACCTGGTCACTGCAATATCCTTGGGAATGTTACAGCAGACAAGGCAGCTGGACAAGCGCATGTTAATAACGCCACAAATGGTCTTCCTATAACACAAGGCGAATTGCGCCGCATACTAAGATATCAGCCCGTGGTTGCACAGTGACATGGTTTGATCAGAACACGGAATCTTCTGATTTATTTCACTGTGACCCGGCCATGGCTTCAATTTCAAATGCCGTCCACACTAAATACAACCGGAGCCTTTGAAACGCTGATTCACCGTCTGCGCCTCGGTACCGCGTACACAAAACACTTTCTACATAAAATTTCAAGAGCTGATAGTGCGGAACGCACTTGTGGCCACGCTCATGAAGATGTACAACCTCTTCTGCTAGAATATCCCCGGCACGACACACACAGACAACGCTTAGCACTTGATTTAGTGGCCTTGGATCGCAGGCCCTTCAGCCTCAGGAAGATGTTAGGTCATTGGCCAAGATACTCATTGCAAAGACGAGCGTTATTGACCCTTCGAAGATTTCTAGAAGTGAGCGATATTCTCGGAAAATATTAAATAGCGTGTTTAAATGTGATGGCGCATTCTATGTTTTTCTTTTACCCGACTTTGGCCAGTCTAATGCCTAGTTTTTTGTAATTTTATAAGACTTTAATCCGAGATTTCTTATGTGCCCTTATTTTAGTCTAGCTAAGGGACCGGAATTTGTGTTTACTTAAGTGTACATGTGTGTCTGGACTCTGTGTTGCTGAGTTGACTTTTGTTTTAGTGTGGCATTAGCTTACTTACGTGACTGGACTTTGTATTTTTATAATTTGGAGTTGTCTTTCAGTTATAGTGTGACATAAGAGTACTTATTTTACCGGAATTAGTGTTGTTATGATTTCACTATCTTTGTTACGATTTATTCGTTTTTTAAAATCCCTATGTGAAAAGGAGTAGCCGGTGCCAATTAAAAGCGACAACATCTCCTAAATATCATATAATAATAAAAGGAACCTCGCGAAGCGACTTCCTAATGTTCAGCAGTCATCTATACGCGCCCTTGTAATATGTCAGTATGTGTTTCCCCGTTACGGCGAGCAGTTCTGATTGCCAGCGTGCCGATGCGGTCATCGCGCAGGTTAGGAAAGTAGTCCGTTGTCTTTTATCAAACACATTAGATTCGTTCTGCGTACCTTCTATAATGGTGCATTTTCTACAGGGAAGCTGTATACGGCTAGGGTTCCATGCATGTTTCGTGTTTGTGCGCCAACAATAAAAAGGTGAGCGATGGCCGATCCTGGAGATAATTAAATACTGGGCTGTCCCATGATGGAGGTGAAGCAGGCTTTAAGCACCCCGTCCCTAACGATAATAGTAATAAATACCAATAAATTAAATAAATAATACACGATGCATTGCTTTAAGTCGATGGGTGTACTGGAATCGTTTGTGGACAGCACATGGACTCACGAGCAGGAGGCGCTGCCACACACGCAAAGGCCAAAATGTATGTGCAACCATACACCCTTGAATCGCAAGAGAACGATGCCACCGACTGTGGGGATGTCTATGCCGTACAAAGCAAACACAGAACTGTGATATTCGCAGCGTATTTATTTCCAGGCGCACCCAAGTGGTGATATCGAGATCGAAGTTCATGACCACGCACTTTTCATGTGTTAGTCACGATGACAGAACCTCTATGATCATCTATGGATATTTCAATGTGCACACTTCAAAGCCAGACAAGAAATTGTTCACTCAGCTTGTGCTAGAAGAGTTTTAAATGCCACACTAATCCAAGGGCCCTATAACGTAAAATTATTCCTATATCTGAGGTTTTTCAGCGCACGAAAAGGGACAAAAGACAGTGGTAAGACGCGGACACAGCGCTAACTTCCAACAATTGTTGGAAATTAGCGCTGTGTCCGCGTCTCACCACTGTATTTTGTCCCTTTTCGTGCGCTGAAAAACCTCAGTTATGGAATACCAACACGCCCTAACCTACGCTCTTTCAAGTTATATTCCAATATGTTTTATTCCAAGCTTCTGACGTCGAATTTACGTAAGCGCCGACGCAAGCATCGGGCGGTGACCCGCAACATTGCTCGAACAGCCCAATCAAACGCTCTCCTCGTTTATAGCATGTCACATTTGTTCGCTTTCGAAACGAATGGCATTGCCTACAATGAGTGGTTTTTCTTATCTAATTGGCTGACAAGAGGCGATGAGCACGCTCAAGTGGAGACGGTTTCGATGGGGCCGAGCCAGTGCGCTGAAGATAGATAACTGGAGGGAGAGAGAGGTGTCGGCGTCTGCGATTGGTCCACTTTCCCTTAATTAGCTTGTATAAGTGGCTCATCTAAAATCGTGGCGGCGGGTAACGGACAGTTAGAAAGGCCGCTGAAACGGGTGCTCAGCGAGGAAGAGTTCGCACAACGATGTCGTATACGTGCCCAAAGGGCTTCATAACGTTATACGGCCTCGCAAGAAGTTTTGTTATAGGGAAATAAACCCATGGCTCTCCGGAAGGTGCGAGTAGCCAGTGCCTGAGCGATCGGGGGCAGCCATCTTTTATTCTTTTCGGAACGGGGCAGCCTGCGGCTATTCAGAAAAAAAAACATTCAGTTTTTTTATATTAATGCGTCTTTAATGCAATGAGTTTTCGCGGATTTGTGACGTCGAGCGACAAACAAGTGGGTGCAGCCTGAATTATTTTGACCAACAGCAAAGGGTTAACGGCGAAAAGGCGTCGAATCAGCAATAATTGCGTTTGTTCGGTGAAATCATGCATAATCAGTGCCTACACGTCATGTCAGATTGGCAGCTATTGCGGTGTTCGTGACGTCGCATGACAGACACGCGAAGTGGGGGTGGTACAAAAACGTTTTTGACCAGTCTCGGAGGGCTGATTGCAGAAGTGGAATAGAAAAGTTTGGAATAGCTTTACGTTGTAGCGCCAAGTCACTCAACTGCTTAACAACCGTCCTGTATATATATATTTAACTTTGGCCATGAATTTGTCGAGGGTTGTATCCGAACCGATCAGTGTATATCACAGTACTCACAAAGCAAGCGTTACTACCCTTATCAAATTATGAAAATTAATGCACGTATCTTTGTCTGGCCCTGTGTGATGTGCTACAGCCTTGGTGGTCATCCACCTTCACAGGGTGGAATGGCTGCTCAGTATTTTTTCGCGATAGCGTAAATCAGGAACAACGCATCCAGGAATTTCAACGTGATCACTGGAGGAATGTTTCTAAGTGTTTCAAGAGCAACATCTGTGCAGTAAGAATAAAATAATTGAAAAACTTACGGAGCTTAAGAATGCGCCTACATGGAAAAGCAGGCTTTTGCTACTGTTCTATCTAACAAATTGCAATTAGTATGAAAGTATGTCAAAATCTCAATGAGAGAACAAATGCAGGCTAGCAAGTGCGTCATTCAAAAGACGAAACGCTGAGTTGCATGTTCCATTTCCCTGCGCGCGCGCAGTGAAAGAAAGCCCACGCATGCACACGCACATACACGCACACATAATGAAGTTCGTATTGCAGAGATAAAAAAAGTGTAATGCAATTGTTTGATGTTTTTTTAAAAATAAAAAAATACGATTTAGTGAGGCCATGTACCAGCGTTCATTTTGCGCCTTTTCTATGAACTTATAGGGCGCATTAATTGCTGCATTATGCGCTTCCGCGCCTGTGTACTGAGATTCCGGTGCTCGTTTGGTGCAACATTCGATCGAAAGCCCTTCGATACAATAGGTAATTGGCTATTGCAGTAAAATTGTAGCTCTCTGGCGTAAATTTGAATCGATCCGTTATAGATGTGCTTTCCGACTGCTTGAATTTCGCACCCTTTTGCACATCCGGCGAAAGCTTTTAGCGAACGTCGTGAGATGGCAGCTTACACTCAGCCACGAGCTAATGGTGGAACTCTACTTGCTTTTCGAAAAATGCCCGCCTCGTTGACGAAATAATTCTGGCGCTATTGAGGCTCATTGCAACGTTGCAGGTTCGATTTTTGAACCACGGCCGTAAATTGAAAAAAAAATCGCATGCATATTGGATTTAGTGCGCGTATATGAAAGCACCACTTAGTAAAAATTGATCTGGAGCTGCTGACTCAATTAATTCTTCCCCCCCCCCACGACAAAAGAAAACAAAAAGAAAGGAAACATTGAAGCTTTTCGTGCAGAGCATGCGGCAAAACAGAGCTCTTCCATGTTTTATTTTGTCATCTATGTTTATTTCCAGATTACATCAATATTTCTGTATAACTTATTTTCCTGCGTTCACCACTGTTCATCACGCTGTTATTCTCCGATGTACAGTCTAATAGGAAGTATCGTTCTCACTCTCTCTACCTTGAGAGCTCCTTTTGCATTTATGTATTTTTGTGCAATGTATGGCGTGTATTTCGATAATAAAATTAGGAAATCTGGAAAAGGCCTTCGAAGCATTGTAATTAGGAATGCATGCCACCTTAAATTTCTATCATTTTTTCCCCGAAACCACGGCTTTCATATCCGAATAGCCGGCAGCCCACCTAACTTCTTTAGAATGGTTTCGAACAATCCATTAGAAAATGAGAGAGAGAGAGAGAGAGAGAGAGAGAGAGGGTGCAAGGAAACTGAGGCAGTGAGCTTAACCAGGCTGAGTCTCGTGGTCTACGCTCCGGTGGGGCTACACTGCAAGGGGGAGAAATAGGGAAAAAAAGAAAAAAAATCGCAGTTCTGTCGCTATCGCAGCGTCGATTATGATAGCAAATTAGTGGAGAGCTATACGAAGTAAGGATAGTAGTTTTATTGGTCGCATAAACTTGTGAACATAGGCATACTAAGTTAACAAGCATGGTGTCACGCGCGCACAAGCAAACCTGAACACATCTCGCTCGGTCACCGCAAAAACTCGCTGTCAAAACGCTGCAGTGAGGAAATGCGGCAGCAGCAGCGAGTGAATTGACCTTCGTGCTGCCGCTCGCATCAACGCAAGTCGCAAAAAACACAGCGCAGCGCGGACTGTGTGCCCGTCGCAGATGGCTTTCAAGATACAGCGGCCCGGCCGGTCGCGCGTCGCCGCCGGGGCCGCTCGGAGCAATTGTAAATTGTAATGCTGCCGTCTTTCACCTCCCCGGGACGCCGTGGCCTGCTCGCCGGTGATGTCGAGGCGTCACGGCCTTCCCTAAATGCGGCTTCTCACATGGGGGGACGCTGCACGAAGCTACAAAGAAAAGTCGCGCACACATTGATCCACAGCTCGAGCAACGTTCGCTTTGATGTGTATAACAAACTTAGCGCCTTCGGGTTTTTAAGGCTGTCAGTCTATTCGATGCAGCACGAGGGCGAATTAATCGGCAACTGCTGGCGTTGGAATGGAAGGCGTCGGAAAATTGTATAACCAAACAGGTTCTGCGTGCGTGCATGAATTTAGTTCGTTTTACGCGGTAAGGAAATGACGGCGCTGGTCACCGTAGACGATATATATTTTTTTATAAAATGGGCTATGAGTGTGGCGAAAGTGGAGCGCTTTTGCAGATGAGTTCTTCGGCAAGTCGGAATTACTTTGCTACTTTTAACTTGGGTATCAGAACAATAATTAACAAATAATTGTTAATTTACTTTTTTATTAGAGCCTTAAAGCGAGTTTGTATATTGTCTATATTAACATGTTGTTTATATTAACAAATTTGGAGGCATTCACGTCTTAAGTTCATTCCCCTTTTGAAATATCTTAAACATCGCGCCTGATTCGAGATATATATGATTGAATTTCAATTCTCAATTCAAGCAATATCGAAACTGAGCGTGCGCCGCATTACGTCAGGCGGAAACGCCCTGTGACGATGTGCGTGACGAAGCTCGAATGACGGCATGTCGCGGAAAACGCTCGCCACGCAAAACATGCCGCATCAGCGGCTGCCGCGGCTGGCCGTGACGTTCAAACTTCGTTATGCTTTTCATCACGGGGCGTTTTCGTCTGATATGATAGCGGGGCTACCTTTTGTGCACTTACGACACACTTACTTTCGATATTGCTTGAATTGAGTGTTAAAACGCGATGATGAATTTCTTGTATTAAGTGCAATTTTTAAGATTAGAAATAATGAAGGTGTATTAAAACGTTCCTGCCTCCAAGTTTTCCATTTAAACAATTAGTGCCAAGGTTCAAATAAAAAACGTAAATAATTTTTTTTGTCAATTAGTCTTCTGGTACTCACGTTATTATTAGCGGCCGAGTGTGTCCGCCTCGCTGAAGCATTTAGATGAAAAAGCGTTACGCTCATAGCCTTTTTATATAAAACCAAATGTGTCTGGTATTTAAAAAATACCCTGTATAGACTCTTCAAACTTGCAACTGTCGCACGAGGGTGTTCAACCCTTCCTAGTGACGAACGTATGTCTTTTCGGATGCCACACCCAGCCAAGCGTTGTGGCGTAGCTGCAGTTCCAACGAAGTATCTAGAATTCTCAGGTGACACTCCTAGAGAAGGGAGGAGTTCCGTTAAGCTTATAGGCCTGACAGACTGTGAACATTGTAAGGCGCCTCATCGCATGTGCATGGACAGTTTCGTCTTTGACAGCTTACGGTTTTCCTTTTTCCTCATCATTTCTACCCTTTCTCCTTCCCCCATTAAGAGGCAGTCAAATGGTTATTTATTACAGTTAACTTCCAGGTTTTCCTCTCCTATTTTTTTTCTATTG